>NC_056739.1:295228922-295416422 GCF_019279795.1 Protopterus annectens
GATCGACAGACCATGATGCTTTGCCAAAGATGACCTGCACCTGTCGACCTTGGGTTTCCGGATATTGGCTAAGGCTCTTGCTACCCCTATAGTGCCTTTTTTAGACAAGGTTCAAATGACAAATTCACCACCATAACAGTAACAGGTACAAGCAAGCAAAATCTGAGGGTAATGCTACTCAGTGCTAGAAGTCTAAACCTCAAAATGCATTCACTCAAGGCACTCCTTAAAATGGGGAACATTGACATCTGTGCAGTGACAGAGACCTGGTTTAAAGCTCCAAAAAGCACCCCTGCATTACCAGGCTATAATTCATACCACACCTTTCAGCCACCTAACCTGGACCGAAATACTAAAGGTGGAGGAGTGTCGATATTCATTAAGGATATCCACACCTCCAGGCTAGTTGCTCAGCATAATGCATCCGAGATTATCCAAGTGCAATTAACTCTGGGCAAGACCGCAATCCAAATTTTAACTTGCTACAGAACCCACCATGCGCCAGGATTGCCACTCCTCATTTCTTGATACACTGGAAAATATTAGGGTACAACTCAACACCCTAATAGTGGGTGATTTCAACTACCCCACCATTAACTGAGAAAACTACTCATGTACCAACTCTTTTGCTCAATGTTTTCTGGAATTCATAAATTCCAACGCCTTGGATCAATTTATCCACACCCCGACCAGGGGCAGTAATATCCTAGACCTGGTCATTACCAACACGGGCGACTGGTGTTCCACACCAGAGGTCAATTTCTTGTTGGTCAGATCCGACCACAAGCTAATCAGCCTAGACATCACACCCCCACCCCCTATTAGGGAAACCACCGTAAAAAATTTCTCCAAAGCCAACTTCACACTTCTTAAGACAGAAGTGGCAAACTTCACAACATCCATGCAGAAGGACAATAGAGGTATGACTGCTGAATCCTACACAAATGCACTTTATAAGCACTTACATGAGTGCATGGATCGTGCTATCCCTAAAAGACCCAGGATGCTATCCTCCAAAAAAAGGAAGCCAATCTGGTAGTCCCCTGCCATAAACAAACTCTACAACAGAAGAAAGAAACTGTTACAAAAAAGAGTAAAATCCTGTGACTGGAAGAACTTCCTGGTCAGCCTCAGTAAGAAGCTGAGATCCCTTATAAAATCCTCCAAAGCTAGTTATGAAAACAAAATTGCCACTGATTCTAAAGACAACCACAAAGCATTCTATAGCTATGTCAAGGATCTCAATGGCAACACTCAGATCTGCTCTGAGTTACAGCACAATGGCACTAAATATACAGAACCAACTGATATTGCCAACATCCTGGCAGATAGGTTCAGTGCTTTACCCCCCCCCCATCCCCTAAAGGGCCCATCTCTATACTGGAAGAATGCAAAGTTCCTGTAATCACGGCTGCACAGGTAAAAAACACACTCTTCAAAGCCAGGAATACAGCGTCCATGGGACCTGACAACATCCCAGGCTGCTTTCTACATGAACTACAGAATGAACGGTCACCCCACCTAAGCACCATGTTCAATCATAGCCTCACCTCAGGCTTTGTGCCCACTGAATGGCACACAGCAACGATTATCCCACTCCAGAAAGGGGGAGCCACCACGGACCCCAGGAACTACTGCCTCATTAGCCTAACAAGCCTGGTCTGCAAGGTTATGGAATGTATCATCATGGAACTTATAAACAAAGACATTGGTAATCTCCAAACTCTGGACCCCACCCAGTTCGGGTTTGTAAAAGGCAGATCATGTCACCTAAACATGACAGACTTCTTTGAAGCAGTCACCAAAGCCGTAGATGAGATTCGGGTGGTTCACACAGCCTACCTAGATCTCGCCAAGGCTTTTGACACCATCCCCCACTCTGGAATTATAGATAAACTCACTAAACTAGGTATAAATCCCTATGTCACAAGATGAGTTGCCAACTGGCTCACTGACAGAACCCACACTGTGAAAGTAGCAGACTCCAAATCTGACTTCAGACTAGTGACAGGTGGAGTACCACAGGGTTCAGTCCTGTGTCTTCTCCTGTTTGGTATCTACTTTTCTGAAGTACAGGCTAACACAGAAGGTATTTGACTAATGAAGTTCGCAGATAACTGCAAACTAGGAGCCATACTGAAACTCCTAATGATGTGGACATCCTACAAAAGGGCCTCACTGAGACAGATGCCTGGTGTCAAAGCCATGGCCTCAAGCTCAAAAAGTGCATTGTCATTCCCTTTGGTAAAAACTCTGTACCCATGAGCTACTACATAGGTGATAGTCTACTTAACACCGAAAGTTTGATAACAGACCTTGGGACACAGGTGGACAGTAGTCTCTCTTTTGATAATCACATCGTCACAGTAGTCAGGAAATCCTTCTATGTGGCACACCTCATCACAAAAGGTTTCTCATCCAGGAAAAAAGAGGTCATTGTTCCCCTATACTCATCGCTCATTAGACCCATTATAGAGTACAATGCCCCTTTTGGTATGTACCTCACAAGATATCTACAACAACTGGAAAGGTCACAGAAATACCTCACAAAGAGAATTACTGGTGTCAAACAGATGACCTACGCAGACCATCTAAATAAAATCCAACTTTACTCCATCGCATATCGCCTACTCAGAGGCAATCTCTGCCTAACATATACAAAGCTATGTCAAACCCAAAGCTGTTGGACATGCTCCACTTAAAGAAATCTCAATCCCTCCAAGCTACATGCTCTAGGGACCTAAACCTTGTCACCACAATCAACAGAACATGCTGGAGGGATAGATTCCTGTCCCAGAGACTTCCCATACTCTGGAACAAACTACTTATCTATATCAAACAAAGCTCCTCATTAGCACTCTTCAAGAAAAATCTTGATGATTGGATGGGAAATAGGAAATTCACCCCGGGGATCACCTCTGTGGCTCTGCTCGACAGGGGCACAAGAAAATTATTTTCTTGGGTGGTGAAAGCCAGGGTACCTTTTTGGCTAGGCTTGTATAGGTCCTAGGGCTGATAGTCTAGTACCTACCTATGAACCTATAAACAACAAGTTTCGCATTACTGGTCACATTGAGTTGCATATTAGTTCTCACATTATCAAATGTGTCTGCTGATATAACATTACACTTTCAGCCAGTGTCTACTTTAAGCTCTGTGGATTTACTATTGATCTGGACTGTACAAAAACTTCACTCTTTGCCAATAAATTCACTGTATCAACTCTTTCACCAATTACTGATATACCATCTACATAGAAAGTGGACTGCTGCAACTCTACTTGATCAATTTGCTTTTTTGAGT
The DNA here is from genome assembly GCF_019279795.1 of Protopterus annectens. NCBI lineage: Eukaryota > Metazoa > Chordata > Ceratodontiformes > Protopteridae > Protopterus > Protopterus annectens. The sequence continues at coordinate 295,232,226 of NC_056739.1, forward strand.
GACCCTTCTTTACAACTCTGTGGGGTTTACTTGATTTGTAAAACTTTTGAAAATGTTTCCATTTTTTACACTTGTGACATTGCTGACCAAATGCTAAGCGTTTTTCTCTTTTACTCTCATGATTGGCACCACAATTGCAACAGTTAAAAATCAAGCTGGACTTGGGGTTTTACTGATTCACATTTGTACTGCACTGAGCATGCTCCTTTAACTGAACTAGTCTTAGAACTTGCTGGAAAACTATGTGGTTACCCTGGTAAACCAGCAGGGGCTGTGGCTGCCATGTGCTTGGGCCTATTTCTGTTTGCCACATGTTGCATGCTATCTATATTTGCACTGGAGCCTGCTGAAACCATGCTGTTGTCATTTGGAAGCATACTTGCATGTTTTTCTGTAACTTCATGGATTTGACAAATCTCTAGGCTTTACTCAACATTAAATCTCTGTGACAAAGCAAACTCTTTCTCACAGCAGCACTATTAATACCACACATGAGCCTGTCCTTTATTAACTCATCTTTTAAGTCACCAAATCAACACATTTTGGCTTTGCTTCTCAGGTCAGTAATATAAGCTGCAAAAGTTTTCCTTGGTTTCTAATCTTCTGTGTAAACCAAATGCCTCTCAAATGTAATATTTGTCTGGAGGGTTACACATTTCTCTGAATTTGCATTTCAAACATTTGGGGTCTTCCCTTGAGTCAGCCTGTACAACAATATGATGATTTTCACCTTCTCCCTTATATACTACTTGTGCATACACAAATGAACACTCTCTTTCAGTGGCCTCTGACCCAGCTAGGCTTAGCAAAATGAATGCCCAGGTGCATGCATCTTTATCTGAATGAGCTGTTTATATAAAAGTATTGTACTCTTGAGCAAATATTCTCCAATTTTCTAAAATATTCTGATCAAGTACAAGTGGTAAGGACTTTCGAAATCCATCTGCCATATTAACACATGCCAGTGAAGGGTTTTGCAAATAAGCACAAACACATACACATATGCCAGAAATTTCTGCCAGTATTTGTAACTTTGACCAATAGCACAACAAGCCTCTGAATAACTGAACTTTGCAAAATAAGTCTTTCAGGCAAGGCAATATAGTACTCTTGAATTTTCTGTATTGCAAGAGACCACCTCTTAGTGTAAGAAACATTTCAAATAACTGCACAATGTGAATGAATTGGGCAAAAGAAGCTCAGAGTCAGAAACATTTTCACGTAATTGCACTTTGTGAATAAACAGTACACAGCAGACTAAAATTTCCCCAAAATGGTGGTACCTTGCTAGGTAATTATTTATAGTGCAAGAAACAATCTGTAATGGTGGCACTTTGCAAATAGACACACCCAGCACAATAATCTTTTCAAAATGGCTATACTTTGACTGTACTTCATGAAATTGTTGCACTTTGCACATAAATAACTTTTCAGCAGGCATGCAGAGTAACAAGCACGCACTGTAAGCACTTTTACACATGAAATAATTGTACTTTGCACACAAATAACTCTTCAGAGTACATGCACAGTAACAAGCACACACTCTAAGCACTTTTACACACTTTGAGATACTTCAAATAACTCTAGTAATGCCCTTGATACAATATGAAGTCATAATTATGCCAAAATACAGTACTTTGCCAAAAAACATGCAGTCACCTTGCTTTATTTATGCTTACTGTGCCCTTTTTGCCCTTATTATATTAGTTTTGCTTGTTTAATCTCTTTTCATGCCCATTATACTTTTCTTCTGCTTGTTTTACTCTAAACATTCCCGTTTTTGCCTCAAACACACTCGTTTTGCTTTTCTAATAATCGTTTCATCACATATCTTAATCTTAAATATTTCTCACAGTTTGTGTGAATTCTCATTACCTTTGTTTCTTTTCTGGGTCTTTTTCATGCTCATTTCCTTTAGTTTACCTTCACTGTCATCTCTGCACCTCATGGCTCCGAATATCAATCTCTGGAATCTCAGTTCTGACACCTTGTCGCTCTCCTACTTTGGATACAATAGAAGGGTCTTCATGGGTTCTATTCAAGCAGCTATATCTTATACAAACACATCATGACAGAAGTTTACTGACTTTAATAACGTAAGTAACTTATATATAAACTAACTACTGCAATCATACATGCTCACTCTCTGGCTGCACTCTCAAAATGGCACTAGGAATAGCACGTGCCCGCCATTTATATGTGCATGTTCAGTCCTTGATATGCTTCTTAAAGAAGATACAGCACATACACTGATCTACAGAAGTGATTTTATTATTTGTAGGAAACAATTGGGAAAAGAAAAAAATGAGAAACAGAAAAAATATTAACCAAACAAACAGCCCACAAGCTGAAGACCACAATGATATGAAGTCTGACTACAGAGTTTAAGGAATTTTAGATGCAAAACAAACAATTTGCCAATAAAATAAAGCAGAGCATACTGTAAAATGCAGATATTCCAGACTAAAATATAAAAAAATTCTATGAGAAACATCCAAACATCCCAAACAAAACCATGAAACAAGCCCAATTCATTAAGCCAAAGTTTTCCAGTCTATACCAAGTAGTTACAAAACGCTCCCAGAAGCTTAGTCTGAAGCATCAAGAAAACAGTATAACAGAACAAGATCTGACATCAAAAATCTAATGTTTACAACCTTTAAAGACTCCATCAACAATGGCAAGTATTAAAAAGCTAAATGTCCCAGATGCTGCTAATGTCTTCAATGTCTTTTAGACAGAGCCATAGATGACAACAATGCAGACTCTCTCCATATTCATACAGCATTCTACTCAGTGTTCAACAACAGAAAAGACAAATAAGACACAAAACTCCCTCTTCCCATCCACAAACTCCACTCAGCAGTATCAAAGTAACATTAAAAAAGTATAGTTGTGTAAAATCTTACCATAACAGTAGATCTCATTCTCTTTACTGTTGCAGTATTCGTACAATAGGGATCCGCTTCTAAGGGCAGCCTGACATCTGGCCACTATACCAAAGCCTTTTGATTGTAAACAATACGCTGTAAGTCACACATATGCTCGCCATGCACAACATAGGGCATAAAGGTGATATCCAGATGTACCATCCTCAATGCTGAAAAGCCCCAGTAGAAATTGCAGTTTAAGGATAAAGGTAGATAACACGCACATCCAAAAAGAAAAAAGGACCAGGGGAGGAGGAAGGGCGCAAACTCTGCAACAGTGAAGATAAGGACATCTACTGCTATGGTAAGATTTTACACAACTGTACTATGTCCTTCCATATCACTGTTGCAGTATTCTTTACAACAGTTAGAATGCAAAAACACATAAAGAAGATTGGGAGGAGGAAGGGCCAGCAGAGCCCTCTAGGAAGCCGTGGAGAATGGCCCTGGCAAAACCAGCTCTGGCCCTAGAAATAACATCCAACTTATAGTGCTTAGCAAATGCATGCACAGAAGTCCAGGTTGCTGCCTCAAGAATAGAATTAGTATCCAAACCCTTAAAAAAAGCACCAGAAGAAGCCAGAGCCCTAGTGGAATGAGCCTTAACACCTTAACAGAAGAAGGAAGGTTCTTCCCTTGAAAATAATAGCAAAAACAAATGGCTTTAGATATCCAAGAAGCAATAGTTTGCTTGGAAACAGCCAAACCTAAGACCTAGGATGAAAAAAAAGAAAAACATGTTCAGAATTATGAAAGGCTTTAGTTTTATCCAAATACCTGAGTTGTCTGTGTAAGTTCAAAGTATGCAAATCCTTAGTGGGAAAATGAATAGATTGATTAAGAAACAACTCATTAAACAACTTGGATATAAAAGAAGGATTAATATGAAGAGATAACATGTCCTTATGGAAACTCAAAAAAGGAGGAACAGCCATAAGGCCTTGCAGCTCAGACACCCATCTGACAGAAGTAAAGGCCAAAAGAGCAGTCTTCCAAGAACAATGCTGTAAGGAAGCTGAAGCAACAGGCTCAAAAGCAGCCTGAGTCAATTTTTCTAAAACAAAATTAAGGTCCCAGGAAGGAGTGACAAGCTTCTTGGGAGGCCTAATGCAAAGGCCACCTTTAAGAAACTGTTTGGTCTCAAGTCTAGAGGCTAAAGGGGGAGTCAAAGGCAGACAAGCAGAGATAGCTGACAGGCGGGCTTTAACAGAAGAATATGCCAACCCAGCATTGAGCAATTCACACAAATAAGAATGAACTAAAGGAACATCCACAGTAATTGGATCCAGGTTATGAGAAAGACACCAAAGAGAAAACCTCTTCCATTTGGATAAGTAAGATTTTCTAATACTGGGTTTCCAGGCCTCCTGCAGGGCCCTAAGTATGTCCTCGTGTATGTATGTGTCTGGGGGGATCAAAACCCTATCACCTACAATGTCAGTTAAAGAGTGGACAGGTGGGAGTGGATGAGAGATCCCTTCTCTTGTGTGAATAGATCCACCCTGTGAGGTAACTTATGATGATTGCCCTTGGCAAGATGCAGAAGAAAAGGCAACCAATTCTGTCTGGGCCAAAAGGGAGTCACCAACAAGATCTTGGGAGCATCCTGTTTGATCCTGAACAGGACTTTTGGAATCAGAGGAAGGGAGGGAAGGCATAAAGAAACATCCCCTTCTGAGAAAAAGAGAGGGTATCCACCTTCCAGACCAGAGGGTATGAGACTCTGGCACAAAATAGAGAAAGTTATCTGTTCAGAGTGGAGGCAAAAAAATCTACTTTAATAGTACCTCACTGGTGGACAATGTCCAGAAACACATCCCTGTGAAACATCCACTTGTGGGAAGGTGTAATGGACCTGCTCAGAGAATCTTTCACAGTGTTCTGATCTGAGGGAATATAAACTACCTGAAGGGTCACCTGATACTGGATAGCCAGCTCCCAAACCTGAAGGGCTAACCTGCATAGGAAATAAGATCTTGTCCCCCACTGCATGTTGGCATATGACATCACTATGGTATTGTGTGTGAGAATATTGAGGGGTCCTGGAAGGAAAAGAGAATGTAAAGCCTGAAGAATCAGCAGAAGAGCTCATTTCTGTGACTCTGATGATCTTCCTTTTGACAGAGCGAACAAAGACCCTGAATGTTTAGAGGACCAAAGCAGGGCTCCCATCCCACATCTAAGGTACCTGTGAAAAGTTCCTGAGAGGAGATTGGAGGTTAGAAAGGAAGCTGTGGGTTGAGTGACTGCTAATGAATCCACCACTGAAGTTCCAGCTTGAGTCATGGAAGTTGGAGGATTAGAAATTGTAAAGGATGAGAATGTTGAAGCCATATAGACCTTATAAACCACTGAAGCTTTCTATGTGAAGCTTAGCTAGAGGGAGCATAGGAATGGTGAAAACCATGTAACCTAGAGCTCTCAAAAATTCTCTGGCTGAGATTGAAGCCAGAGGAAGAAGGGACTGAAAGAATGCAATGAGAGTTAAGGCCTTGGGAGGAGGTAGGGATGGCAGCATTGTAACAGTCTGGATCCTTTAACCCAGAAAAACATGATCCTGAGAAGTGGTCAGAAATGACTTCTGGAAGTTTACAGTAAATCCTAGGCTTTGCAGGAGAGAAATGATAAAGTATATATACTGAAGTAAGATCTTTTGAGAGGAGGCTTGAATAAGCAGGTCATCCAGGTAGGAAAGACCTGTATCCCTTTTAGCCTTCAGAAAGCAATCACAGGAGTGAGGCATTTGATGAAAACCCTTTGGGCAGTAGAGAGGCTAAAGGGCAAAGGAGAAAACTGAAAATGCCAGGAAGCAACAGAGAAACATAAACACTTCCTGAAAAAGGGATGAATAAGAATATGTAGATAAGCATACTTGAAATCCAGGGAAACCAGAAAAGCCTGAGGAAATAGCAGAGGAAATAAGGTTTGAAGGGATAGCATCTGAAAGGAAGGGACCTTCAAAAAGGAGTTTAGCTGAAAAAGATCCAGAATGGGTCTTCAGGTGCCTTCTTTCCTGGTTACCTAAAACATTCTGGAGTAAAACCCCTTCCCCCTCAGAGTAGTTGAAACTTCTTGAATTGTTCTTTGAGCTAACAGGCCCTGAAACACCTCTTGAAAAAAAGGACAGTTGTTCCTGAGGAGGCTGGGGAATGCCAAAAAAGGGAAGAAGAGATTTCCAAACCATGTAATAACCCTGGTAAATTATAAAAAGAACCCAGAAGTCTTGGGTGACCTTGACCCAAATAGCAAGAGACAGGGAAAGATGCAGAAAAAGAGGGATGCGACAGGGAAGAGCAGGATAGCTAGACAGCATCTGGTTTGTCAGAAAAAGGATGCTTTGAAGTGGAAAGAATTTCGATAACCTTAGCAGGGGGAGCCCTTCTATCAGCTTTCTTGCCTTTGGGGGGAGAGCGAGACTGTCTACGGACAAAGGCAGGCTTATTAGGATAATTCCTATGAAATGTGGGCATGGGAAACACAAACATGTTTCAACTCCTGTAAGACCTTGCCTTTTTCTTGCAGGGACTTAAACAACTCTGCAGGAACAGCACCAAACAAATGCTTTTGTCCAGAAGAGTATCCATCATTTGAGCTTTGATATCATCAGGTAAAAGCTGAAGTCAGAGCCAGGAATACCTCCTCAAAACAGATCCAAAAGCAGCAGCCCATGATGAAGCATCATTTGCATCGTAGCTGCATTTAATGGAATGGCGAGCACCTTGGCAGGATGTTCCAAGCAAGGCAAGGACAGAGGCCTTCCCCATAGAATCAGGAAGATCAAAAATAGCCTGACAGACAATAGAGAAGAGCCAAAATGTACCTTGTCATATGTGTCTGATGGTTAACAGCCCTAAATGTCAAAGTAGCAGAAGTGTACACATTCTTACCCAGCCCCTCCATGTTTATTTAGTGACACCCTGATCCCATGTTCAAAAATGGGAAAAGGAGGCTGAGGATGGATGGATGGATGGATGGATGGATGGATGGATGGATGGATGGATGGATGGATGGATGGATAGATTTTTTTACCGGCAAAGTCTGACTGGTTGGGTGCCTATTTTCAGCAGAGGCCTGGGGAGAAAAGCTCCAGAGACAATTAGCATATCACATTAGCTTACTACAGAACAACAATGAACATTTTCAAATAAAAGAAAGAATATACAATAATGGATAACACATCATTTTTACATATATTAGATGAAACATATTTGTACATTAATTACAGACATTAGATATTACTAAGGAGACTGTATACATAAGACAGGTGGTCTTTACAATTATATAATTCAGATCAGTATGATTCTGTTTGATAGTTATTTTTTTTATTATAATGTACTTAGTATACATATCTTCTAGCACAGAGTTGAGAGAGTAGAGGAATTACAGGAGACGGAAAGGAGGAAACAGAAACGTATGTGTTTATTAGTAAAGTGTGGGGGTATGGATATGGAAGCAAAACGGAGAAAGAAAAGTTAGCTGAGTGTATAGTGATAACAGTAGTGTTAGATATTGGTAAAAGAGGCAGGGAATTATCCATTGTATATAATAATAATAGCAAGATGGATGGTAATGCTGTTACAGTTACAAATTAAGGAGTTATTTGGTTAACCTGGCGCAGAACATGAACAGAGACGTGTATTTTTTAGATAGTTTTTAAGTGAGTATGTGAAGGATTTTAGGGATGACAGCATAGTGTTCCATATTTTAGCTATGGAGTGTGTCTACAGATAATACCCTGCTGATTTAGTTGATTTGTGAACAGTGAGTTGAACTTGATTATTTGATTGCAGGGGCCATTTAGAGGAGTATTTTTGTTGTATAGAATTTAAGGTGGGCAGGTTGCTGGGTAGTGAATGATTTTATGTGTGGTGATTAGATGAATATATTTTAGGTAGTTGGGTAGTTCTAGCCAGTTAACTGTTTTCAATGCAGTGCAGTAGTGGGTACGGCAGTGACAATTTGATATAAATCTGTCTATTTTATTGTCATATTGTTCAAGCTTTTGAGTAAGTGAAATTTGAAGATTAGTGAAGTTGAGGCTCCATAAAGAAGAGAAGGCAGCAGTTAACTGTTTGCAAGGGTATATTTGGATGTAGAGGTAAGGAAGCTTGTAGCATTGCAGAGTAAGCCTAGTTTCTGGTGTGTTTTTTTGATGATATTTTGTATGTGTAAATCAAATTTAAAGTTGTTATCTATGGTCACACCTAAGATTTTTGTATTGGTTACCACTTCTGTAGGGGTACTGTTGAGGGAGCATGTTTTAAAGTTGTGTTTTTCATGAGACAAAGATTCATACCTCTCAACCTCTTAGTGCCAGAAATCTATGGAGGGACAAAAACCCAAAAATAGGGACAGATTTTAAATATTACTTTTATAAACTTAGAAAGCTGCTAAATAACAGGGATTGTGTTAACATGCATTTTTCTGAAGTCTGAAACTCAAATGTATGTCATTATTTAGTGACTTCAATTATCACATCATCACAGTGATTTGCCAGAAAATCACACATTTTTTGAGGAACAGAACAAAAATATGAGGCAAAAATCTGGGCATTCTATGAAAATCCGGACAGTTGAGAGGAATGCAGAGATTTAGGATAGAAAAGTAAAGGTTTGGTTTTCTTTGAGTTATGCTGGAGCTGAGAGTTTTGTAACCATTTTTCAGTGGCAGTAAGGGATTCTTGTGTAATTTGGTTGAGGTGTGCATGGTTGTTGGAAGTACTGAAAAACCAAGAACTAAGCCAACAAACAAACTGAGACAAAAAGCCCAAAGACTGCAGCAAAGGTACACAAGAATGCATTTAATTTAAGCACTTTTCATTGCTCAAATAAAGCAACTTCTTCAGAAATAAACTCACATTTTTCCAAAAGTAGTATATAAGTAATTAGTACAGTCACATGGTAAATAAATCAATTAAAGTCAATTAAATAAATGCATAACAATTAAATAAGCCTCACAAGTAATTTAAAGCTACATACACTGGAAAGTCTAAAATTCCTATCCATAGATTATTAAGATATAAAACACATTTATAATAAAACAAAATAATATATAATATAAAAGCAGTGCTCATAGTGAGTCCTTGCCAGTATTTTGTTGGTTGTTGGAAGTACATATAAGTTACTCATCAGCATATTGTAAGAGAAACATGTTGTGTGCAAGTGTGAAGACAATTTGTAGGAATATTAAAGATGAGAGGACCAAGGATTGATCCCTGTGAGGCACCAGTGCTGACAGGGAGAAAAGATGAGAGCACTGATTACCATTTTTCCTGATTGGCATCTATCTGTGAGAGAATTCTTGAACCAGTTTAGGATGTTTAATGTTAGACCTAAGGATGACATTTGCTCTAGTAATTTAGTATGGCGGACTGTATCAAAGGCCTTTGATAGGTCAAGGAATATGGCAGAGACAATTTGACCCTATCTCTGGCTTTGTTCACTGCACCTGTGAAAGCTATAAAAGCTGTAGTTGTGCTACGGGACAGTCAAAAACCAAGTTGGGTTTGAGTTAGAAGTTTTTCATGATTGAGATATTGTAGGAGTTCTTTCTGAATGCATTTTTCTAAGATTTTAGAGAAGGGGGATAGTAGAGCTATTGGTCTGAAATTACTGATAGACAAAAACAACAGCAGCAGGTTCAGGAAAACAAAACCAAAATTCTGATTAGGACTGCACTTTATTTGCATAAAATAATAACTTCTGGCAACAATAATTCCAAGCACTTTTGTCTCTGCTTATTCAGAGACTTTTTCAAGCCTTGAGAAGTCCAAGGCTTGAAAAAGTCTCTGAATAAGCAGAGACTAAAGCACATGGAATTATTGTTGCCAGAAGTTATTTTATGTGAATAAAGTGCGGTCCTAATCAGAATTTTGGTTTTGTTTTCCTGAACCTGTTGCTGCTGTTTTTAGTCTGTTTGAAATTACTGATGTCTGTAGAACTACCACCTTTGTGGAGTGGAATGATATGTGATTGTATCCAGATTTTGGGGACATAGTTTTCCTGTATGGATCTGTTTATGAGTATGGATATGGGGTAAAGTGTGCTACTTGCTGTTATTTTAAGGAATTCACAGGGCAGATTATCTGCAGAGGCAGAGCAGATTTTGAGTTTGCTTTTGCTGCCCTTATCAGATGGCAGCAATTTAGTGGAAGGCAACAATTTGGATTGCTTATCTGAAGCCATAGACACCACAGAGGGGTCAGCAAAGGGAGACTTATATAGAAACTTTCAGTCCTCAAGAACTTTATGAAACCTATCAGTTTTTTGGGAGCAGGGGGTTGAGAATCAGTAGCCTGAGAATTACCAGAAAAAGCATCCAGCAAGGCATCAAGAACCAGAGGAACAGCAGAGGGCCTAGGAGACTCCATCTGCAAAAAGCTCATAGTACCTCTAAAGAACATCAGACACCTTAGCACAGAACCATTTAAAAAATTCCATCATTCTTGAAACAGTATCACCAAATGAAATAGTTGCAAAAAGAGAATCTGGACTGATACACTCTTCTTCCTCAAAACCATAGTCAAGTGGCAAAGAAATGTGGGAGGAATAAGTGAGGGACTCTTCATCAGAATCAGCAACATTCTTCTCACTAGAATCCTGCTCCCTAGGCCTCTTAAGAGGGATAGAAGATCGGGGGGAGCAGGAACAGAAACATCCTGTGGAGGACTAAGAGCTATAAGGGCATTAAACAAGCCTCAAGTGAAGTTCTGACATTCACTCTGAGGAACTTTGGGAGCAGGTGAAATAAGTTTAGTTTTCTGATTCTTTTTGAGTGTGACATCAGCCTTGAAAAATTTTGGAGGATCTGACCCCTGATGGCACTCAATAATGGTATTTGGGATCTTTTCACTAACAAAAATTTGAGGAACACCACTAGGCCCTTCAGTAATAACCAGACGCGGTTCTGAGGCAGATGTCTGCAAAACCTCAATGGGCTTCCGTGGTGTTGGGTCCATGTCAGCCTCCAAAGTGGACTCCAAGAAAGAAACTATATCTTCCTCTGAGGTTTCAGCAGCCTCAAGAGAGTTGTTGGGTGGAGGCAGTACATCTGAAGAATCAGATCTAACTTTCTTGGCCTTTTTCTGAGTACACGAAGGAAGATCCTTTCATGGTATCCTTAGCTAACAATTTAAGTTGTTTGTTCTCAAGATAAGTTGCTAGGGTAGAAAACTGACTCTTCAACATCTTAGGGACAAAGGACTGACCATCACTAGATGTATGGTCATGTGAAGCACCTAAACAGAACAGATGCTGCTTGTGATGATCTTTATGGAGAATCTGTCTCCCACACTGGCATTTCCCTTTCTGGATGACATGAAACCCAACAAGCAGATTACAAGGCAATAAATAAAATCAAAAACCCTAATGGGGCACTTATCTGAAAAAGGTAGAACAAGCAGACGTATGGGCATTTAGACTAATGATCAAAGACGGCATTCGAACTGGCAGACAAGAAGGTCTGAGGATGATACATGTGTACATCACTATTATGCCCTATGCCACGTGTGGGGAGCATACTTCTGACATACAGAGTATGCTTTACAACCAAAAGGCTTTGATATACTGGCCAGACAAGTATAAACAATACTGCAACAGTGATATGGAAGGACATCAAAGAAAATCAAGATGCAAATTAGATGATATGAGTTATGTTGTTTACAGAAGGCTATTTCTTCTCACAGGTTGGTGAGCAAAGCAAATAACCTTAGCCCATGTAACACATGCTGTCCTCTTGTTTTTAGCATATAAAATCATTGTTGCAGTTGACTGGACCTATACCCTCTACCCTCCATATCTGAGTCATCATCTGCTAATTAGTCTTCCCTCCACTTCCTTATTCAGCTCCTCCAAAGGTCCCCCAACCTCTTTATTCAGCTCCTCCAGAACCAAAGCTGCTATAATCAAAGTTGGGTCACCTGGATCTGTTCAAGGTTTCAGCTCTCTGTTTCACAGAGTTGACATATATAAAAGCGGTGTTTAACATATAGTAGACCAAGATTCTGAAGCATGTATGGGGTAAGACAGAAAAATAGAAGTTAATACTTAAGTGATATCTAGGGTAACTTAAAAGTTGTGTGTGTGTGTGTGGGGGGGGGGGGGCTGAAACACTACCCACTGTTGAGGGTGAAGCATTTCATATGAATGAAAACAGAATCTGCACATATACTGTTCATTCAGGAATTAAAGAGGGAAAGCTAATAAATTAAGTTTTTTCACACTGAAAGGCTGATTATGTAAAAATGGGAGGAGAAAGCATCTGAAATTTTAAGTTGTAGATGCATAGATTTGGGTCGTGGATTGATCGGAAGGCCAGGCATAAGTCTCCCCTAAGAAGTCTATACAATACAGAGTATAGTGACAAGAATTTTAGTCAGTCCATGTAAGGCACATGCTGGAGCCCCTTGATCTTCTTTGTTAGAAACCTCTGAGGTCTGTCTATTTGCTGCAAGTGCTTAGTAGGATACATGCCAAATGGGGCATTATACACAATTATGGGCCAGATAAGTGCCTTGTTTATGGAGGTTATAACTTCTTTTTCTCTAGAGACAATGCATGTATTAATTAAGTGTGCTATGTAGAAAGCTTTCTTTAGTATGGTAGACACGTGGTGGTCAAAGTTAAGGTCACAGTTAACTTGTGATCCCAGGTCCCTTACCATTTCATGGGTACTTAGGATATTGTTGTTGATCTGATAGTGTGAAGGGACATTGTGCTGAAGGGAATGATGATGCATTTCTTTGCATTCAGTTTGAGACCGTGACTAATACACCAGTCACTGGTCTGTGTGAGACCCTCCTGGAGTATACTGACATCATTTGGTGATTCAGTGATTGCACCTAGTTTGCAGTCACCTGCAAACTTGGTCAGCCACAACCACTTAGTTTTGATATGAACTTCTGAAAAGTATATACCAAATATTAGGGAGCCCAGCACTGATCCCTGTGACACCCCGCTGTTAACAGGTCTGCTGGTTGATGTGGAATCACCAATTTGATAGTGTGTATCCGGTTTGTGAGCCAGTTGGCAACACATCTTACAACACTGTTTTTCTGCTGTGATAAACATTTCTGTAGTGTTTTCTGACTAAAATAGTATAGCTAGTAGCTGTAGTACTTCACACCCTCTCTCCCTGTTGGTGTCTTGTTCTTATACTTGGTGGCTTTACAATTGACCACCCCTACTGTAAATTTGATCTAGGACACACCTCTCAGTCTAGTGTCATTAGCTCATTCTACCTAACAAAGAGAGAACATCTGAGAAGGTCAACCCACTTAGTTTCTTAACCTTGAATTATCTCCTGTTCCTCCTTTCTCCCTTTCCACTTTATAAAAAAAAAAAAAAAAAAAAAAAAAAAAAAAAAAAACTTTGCTAGAACCTACCATTGCTAGAATCTCCTTGTGTTCTGACTGAGTGTGCTTCTCAAACAATCAGGAAATATAGAGCTGATAAGTATATTTTTGGCACTTTTAACCATTCAGAGTTCTGCACTGTCTTAAGTTTTGCTAGACTGAATTATTTATATATTTGCTGGCACTGTTTTCTGATACTCTTAAGTGCCTCCATTCTGATTTTTTCCTAATTTACTGCTTTCTGCACTTGTTTTTAGTCATATTTTAATTTAATTGCATTTATTTAAACTGTACTTGCTTTAATATTGCCAAAGACTCAAGTGTGCTTACTTGCACTGCATTTGAATTGTTTTACTGCTGTTTTTGCTGCTTTTCTGTAAAAAAATGTTCTAAGCTTGTTTCTTACCTTTCGTGTAACTAGTCTAGTACAGATACAGATTTCTGTGGTGGAGGGAAGCCTTCTAGCTTATCAGTGGGAGTGGTAAGCACTAGAAAGCCTATCTACCACAAGCAGAGTGCTTTATGGCCCAGAAATTGTAGCTTAGTTGCCGTTTTGGCAGTTTTTCCATCCCTTTCAACTTTCTGGTTTAAAAGCCTGCATTTGCACTTGTTTCCCGCATTTTCTGTAACTAGTCTAGTCCAGATACAGTATTGGACTGTTTGTAAGCTTGTGAGCCCCCCCCCCCCAGCCTTTCTGTGTTGGAAGGAAGCCTTCTAGCTTATCAGTGGGAGTGGTAAGCACTAGGTAGCCTATCTAGGAGGATTTTTTTTCTGCCCAGAAATTGTAGTTTACTGACAGTTTAGGCAATTTTTTCATTCATTTCAATGTTCTGGTTTAAAAGCCCGCATTTGCATGGGTTTGCACTTGTTTAAGCTCCGCTCAGCAGCGCTGAGCTGAGGTAAACTATTACTGTTGCCAGAAAGTCTGCTCTTCAGCTTCTTCCCTTAGATCTTGCTAGTTCTTTCTCTCCTTCACTTCAAATAGCCTAATCGCTTTGCAATTCAACAGGTTTTTGTAGCAATTATAATAGCACACCTAAATGCCATCAGCACTAGTCATTCGTCACAGAAATAGCTCCAGTACTTAGTAGTTATGACCACCCCTCCTGGCATGATTAAAGGGCAGTTCCCAGTGCTTTCTCCTATTAGCTTAGTGCATGTGGGCATTATGAGGCAGTGGAGCAACTGCCTCATGTACTCAGACAACCCTCTCCTCTTACCTCCCAACACTCAGACATGTGAGAGATGCACTTATACCACCAAACTGGATGCTATCCACTCTCCATCCAAGACTGGACTAGCTGGTCAAGAGGAGAAGGTCAACACCTGCACCACACCACATGGAACACAAAGCTCTCCAGAACACCCACTATCACAGCTCTCACATAAAAACACAAACCACACACCAACCTCGCGGAGGCTCTCAAACAGCAGAGACCTCCAAGACAGAAACACACTCGACACTGCAACACAACAAAAACCAGATGACACATAGCTCACCTCCACAGTGTGCCCCTCAATCTAAGCCTCTAAGGCTAAACACCTTGCTCAATACACTAATCATAGGTTCATAGGTGTGTACTTGGCTAATGGCCCTGGAGCTTTTACAAGCCTAGCCCATAGGATTACACTGGCATTGTGCCACCCAAACTTAGTTCCTAGTGCCTCTGAAGAGTAGAGCCACTGGAGTGATCCTCGGGGTGAATTTTCTATTTTCCATCCACTCATCAATGTTTCTCTTGAAGAGGGCCAGTGTGGTGCTCTCCTTGACATGTATGGGAAGTCTATTCCACAGCACGAGCAGTCTCTGGGTTATGAATTTGTCCCTCCAGCATGTTCTGTTGATTGTGGTAATGAGGTTGAGGTCCCTGGAGTGTGTGGTGGGATTGGGATTTCTTTAGATGTAGCATTTCTAACAGAGCTGAGTCAGACATGGCTTTGTAAGTCAAGCAGAGATTGCTTCTGAGTAGGCGATATGAGACAGAGAATAGTTGGAGTTTTTTGAGTCTGTCCATATAGGACAAATGTTTAAGGCCGAAGATCCTCTTTGTGAGGTACTTTTGTGGCCTCTCCAGTTGTTGCAGGTGTCTAGTGAGGTACATGCCAAATGGGGCATTGTACTCGATGATTAGCCTAATGAGGGAAGAGTAGAGGGAGACAATGACCTCTTTCTTCCTGGATGCAAAACCCTTAGTAATGAGATGTGCCACATAGAAGGACTTTCTGACCACAGTGGCAATGTGGTGGTCAAAAGAGAGGTTGCTGTCAGCCTGTGTTCCTAGATCTCTTACGCCTTCTGTGTTCTGTGGACTACCATCGATGTGGCAATTCAAGGGAAGTGGATTTTTCCCAAGGGGGATGAAGACACATTTTTTGGCATTGAGCTTTAGGCCATGGTTCTGGGACCAGCCATTGGTCTCATCTAGGCTTTTCTGTAGGATGTCAACATCACTTGGGGAGTTAATAATAGCTCCCAACTTGCAATCATTTTTTGTTTGTACTGTGGTATCATTCTGGGTGATGGTAGGATACTGCTCAGGGCTAGTGTCATGCCTGCAAAGGTAACTCAGTAGAGATGGCACACAGATGTCCACTCACTAAGTTGAATAAGGAAAAGGTAACAGTCAGTTGTCTATCAGGTGCCAGAATCTGACACATAACACACCCACTCAGGTCACTCCACAACAAATACAAGTATGACATTGTCCATGTGGGTATGAATGACCTGAGATGCACCTCCCTGGACTACATGAAAAGAGATATTTTGGAGCTCTTGGATTATGTGACCCAGACAGGTATGACACTAGCCCTGAACAGTATCCTACCATCACCCAGAATGATACCACAGTACAAACAAAAAATGATTGACTTCAAAAATTGGCTAAGTTTCTGTTATCATTCTATGGGTATCCAGTATTTGTCTGCTAGGGATGATATGACTGACAGACCTCGATGCTTTGTCAGAGATAGTTCCTGGGTTTCCAGGTAAAGGCTAAGGCTCTTGCCACCCCTATAGTGCCTTTTCTAGGTGGTGTTCCAAAGACCAAATTACCACTATAACAGCTATAAATAAATGCAATCTGAGGGTCATGCTGCTCAATGCTAGAAGTCTAAATCTCAAGATGCACTCGCTCAAAATATTCCAAAAAATGGAGACATCAACATTTCTGCTGTAACAGAGACCTGGTTTAAAATGGCAGAAAGCATGCCTGCACTACCAGGCTATAACTCATTCCACACCTTTCAGCCCCGAAACATGGACCGAAGCTCAAAAGGCGGTGGTGTCTCCATATTCATAAAGGATATCCACACCTCCAGACTAGTAGCCCAGCATAATGCATCTGAGATACTTCAGGTACAACTAACATTGGGTAGAATGGCGATCAAGGTCATAGCCTTCTATAGGTCCCCAACCATGTCCCTTGACTCTCACTCCACATTCCTAAGCACCCTGGAATCTATCAAGATCCAACCTAACACTATCATACTAGGAGACTTCAACTACTCTTCCATCAACTGGGAAAACTACTCAACACCAATACACTGGCCCAATGCTTCCTGGAATTCATCAATTCCAATGCCCTGGACCAAGCTCAATCTGACCCCCACTAGAGGAAGTAACACCCTTGACCTTGTAATTACTAACATGGGCGACCATTGCTCTACACCAATAGTCAATCCCTCTGTGGTCAGATCCGACCATACACTAATCACCCATGGAAATCCACATCTCACTCACACCCCCTGCAAAGTTAACCACCTAGAAAAACTTCTCCAAAGCTGACTTTGGACTCCTAGAAACAGAGGTGGACAACTTCACGGCACCCATGCCAATGTAAAATAACTGCATGACTGCTAAATCATACACCAATGAACATGTACATAAATGCATGGAACTAGCCATACCCAACAGAACCAAGACACCCTCGTCCAAAAAAGGAAACCATTCTGGTGGTCTCCAGCCATTAATAAACTCTACAACAGAAGAAGAAACTGTTGAAGTAAAAGGTGAAGTCCCAAGACTGGAAAAACTCCCTTATTAGACTCAACAAAAAGTTGAGATCCCTCATCAAATCCTCTAAAGCCAGCCACGAAGGCAGAATCACAGCAGACATTAAAAACAATCACAAAGCCTTCTATAGTTATATCAAGAACCTCCACAGCAATACTCAGATTTGCTCTGAGTTACTGCACAATGGTACCTAATATACTGAGCCAACAGATATTCCCAACATACTGGCTGATAGAGT
Organism: Protopterus annectens; assembly: GCF_019279795.1. Classification (NCBI taxonomy): domain Eukaryota; kingdom Metazoa; phylum Chordata; order Ceratodontiformes; family Protopteridae; genus Protopterus; species Protopterus annectens. The sequence goes on from NC_056739.1 coordinate 295,249,757, forward strand.
CAATGCCAACTTTACCCAGCCAACCCCCAAAGAACCAATTACAATACTGGAAGAATGTCAGGCACCCAGCATTACTGCAGCACAGGTTACCTCGGGCTTTGTCCCTACTGAATGGAGCACTGCTACAGTGATCCCTCTCCATAAAGAGGGTCTGACTACAGACCCTGGGAATTATTGCCCCATTAGCTTGATGAATCTGATATGTAAAGCTATGGAGTGCATCATCATGGTCCTGATTAACAAAGATATAGGAAATCTCCAAACTCTGGACCCCACTCAGTTTGGCTTTGTGAAAGGGAGATCATGCCTGCTCAACCTGGTCGACTTCTTTGAGTAAGTCACCAGGGCTGTGGATGAAGGTAAGGCAGTGTATACAGCCTACATTGATCTGGCCAAGGCCTTTGATACCATTCCTCACTTGGGAATTATTAATAAACTCACCAAACTAGGCATCAACCCCTATATCACTAGGTGGGTTTCAAATTGGTTCACAGACAGAATACACAGTGTGAAAGTAGTGAACTCCAAGTCAGACTGCTGACCAGTCATTGAGTGGAGTCCCACAGGGATCGGTCCTGGGTCCTCTCCTGTTCATCATCTACTTCTCAGAAGTCCAGGCTAACACAAAGGGACTCTGGCTGACCAAGTTCACAGATGGCTGCAAGCTGGGAGCCATTATTAACTCCCCAAGTAATGCAGACATCCTACAGAAAGGCCTCACTGAGACCAATGACAGGAGTCGAAACCATGGCCTTACGCTTAATGTCAAAAATGTGTCATCATCCCCTTTGGTAAAAACTCAGTTCCCACTAATTACCACATCGATAGGAGCCCACTGAACACTGAAGGTGTTATAAGAGATCTGGGGACACAGGTTGACAGCAACCTCTCCTTTGACCACCACATTGTCACTGTGGTCAGAAAGTCCTTCTATGTGGCACATCTCATTACCAAGGGTTTTGCATCCAGGAAGAAAGAGGTCACCATCTCTCTCTACTCTTCCCTCATTAGACCAGTCATGGCGTATAATGCCCCATTTCGCATGTACCTCACTGGACACCTGCAACAGCTGGAGAGGCCACAGAAATACCTCACAAAGAGGATCCTATGCATTAAACACATGTCCTACACAAACAGACTCAAAAGACTCCAGCTATTCTCTGTCTCATATCGCCTACTTAGAGGCGATCTCTGCTTGACTTACAAAGCCATGTCTGACCCAGCTCTGATAGAAATGCTACATTAAATGAAATCCCAACCCCCCCACACCACATGTTCCAGAGACCTCAATCTCATTACCACAATCAACCAAACATGCTGGAGGGACAGGTTCCTCACCCAGAAACTGACCTTGCTCTAGAATAGACTTCCCATACATGTCAAGCGGAGTATCTTGCTGTCCCTCTTCAAGAGAAATATTGATGAGTGGATGGGTAATAAAAAGTTCACCCTGGGAATCACTCCAGTGGCTCTGCTTGACAGAGGCACCGGGAACTAACATCGGGTAGCACGATGCCAGGGCACTTCTATGGGCTAGGCTTGTAAAGGCTCCTGGGCCATTAGCCTAGTACACACCTATGAAGGGGTTTACATTCAGTTTGCTAAATTTATCCATAATGCCTGAATGTGGGATTGTGCTGAAAGCCTTTGCCAAGTCGAGGTATGCTGTGTGCACATATTTGACCTCACCAATGGCCTTAGTCACACTTTCAATGTAATCCTCCAGATTTAACAGGTAGGATCTCACCTTCACAAAGCTGAACTGGGTAGGATATAGGGTTTGGAGGTCACCTATATCTTTATAAATGAGGTCCACAATGATACGTTCCGTGACCTTACAGATGAGGCTGGTCAGTCTTATGGGTCTCTAATTCCCTGGGTCTATTTCTAGGCCATTTCTGTGGAGGGGAATAGATGTAGCTGTTTTCCATTCTGTAGGAACAAAGCCTATGGTCAGTGGTGATGCTAGTTCATATTTTAGCCTGTTTAGAATACAGCCTGGGATAACATATAGTCCCATGTAGGCTGTGTTTTTTTGCCTTGGACAGGGCTTTGAGGGCCGGCTCTTCAGATATGTAGGGTGGGGGAGGAGTTTGGGGAAGGTTTGTTTTAAATTAGGAGTGGATCTGTGGGGTCAGTGTGTGTGATACTGTTCACTAGTAGTTCTGCACATGCTTGGGTCCTACCCTTTAGGTTACGTACGTAGCTGTAAAAGGCCATATGGTTAACTAAGACGTGGTTTAAGTCATGCTTCAAGATTATCAGGAAGCAAATTAATCCAAGTTTTATAATACTTACTACAGATGTGACTAAAGCATAAAGCACACAAAAAGCAAAATGAAAAAACAGCAAATAGTACGTAAAGACATCTGCAGACGACATTAACTAGTTTTAACAATCGGTGTCAAAAGACCAAAGATAGGCTATTCAAAGCTCATAGCAGTCTGACAAAATTCACATTAACATGGAACATGCTATCCAATCTGGAATTAAAAGTGAAACAGACAACGAACACAAATTAGTGAAGTCTCTGTGTAGACAGGATTTTATTGTTTCAGTTCATCTGAACAGAATCTTAAACAAATTTCAAGCCCAACTTAATGCTCATCAAAGATAATTTGGAAAAAAAAGTCCAGTTAGTGGATGAAAGTGCTTATCATGCATGAATAAACCAGAGTCCTTTCAGTGACTAAGGCTGATTAGATTATTTTAACTATATTTTCAAACTGCTTAATGAATATGTATGAGGAGACCAAAACAATTCTTAACTGCTATATTTAAAAAGGGGTGCTTAATCAACAATTATCTATGAATATAAACAATGAGCAGGAATTTCCTCAGTTAAGGTGTTCTGACAGAAAATCAAAGAATTAGCAGCAGAGCTTTCTACAGTGTCATTGAGAACAGAATGGATCAGAGGAGAGGGGGATTCCGTGGTTCATCGAATATAATTAGAGGCAGTTACCATTACAGGTGGGAATTAGAAGACATTGATAATATATATTGTGTATTACCTGTTTGGCATTGCGTTATTTAGGTTCATAGGTTCATAGGTAGATACTAGGCTATCTGCCCGAGGGCATTTATAAGCCTAGCCTGTAAGTGTCGGCTTTCTCCACCCCATAAATTAGAGCCATAGATGTGATCCCCGGGGTGTACTTTCTATTTGCCATCCACTCATCAAGGCTCTTCTTGAAGAGTAATATTGAGGTGCTCTGTCTAATGTAATTACGGATTTTGTTCCAAAACGTGGGGAGTCTCTGTGACAGGAATCTGTCCCTTCAGTATGTTCTATTTATTGCAGTGTCAAGGTTTAGCTCACTGGAGCATGTGGCTCGTAGTGACTTGGATTCCTTTAGGTGGAGCATGTCCATCAATTCTGAGTTGAACATGGCTTTGTAGATTAGGCAGAGATCACCTCTGAGCAAGCGGTATGCCACTGAGTAAAGCTGGAGTTTTTTCAGTCTGGCTGCACATGGCTTATGTTTGAGGCCTGTGATCCTCTTGGTGAGATACTTCTGTGGTCTCTCCAGCTGCTGGTAGTGTCTTGTGAGGTACATCCTAAAAGGGGCATTGTACTCTATGATGGGTCTGATGAGTGACGAGTACAGGGGCAGTATTACCTCTTTATTTTTAGATGCAAACCCTTTATTAATTAGATGGGCTACACAGAAGGATTTCCTTACTACTTTGGCGATGTGATTGTCAAATGAGAAATTACTATCTACCAGAGTCCCCAGGATTCTTATTACCTCTTCTGAATTAAGGGGGCTGCCACCAATGTGATAGTTCATGGGTGTTTTTTTCTTCCCAAACGGGATGACTATGCATTTTTTGGCATTTAACTTGAGGCCATGACTTTGACACCATGTGTCAGTCTTGGTGAGGCCCTACTGGAGGATGTCCATGTAAGCCAGTGTGTCAGTTATGGTTCCCAGCTTGCAGTCATCAGCAAATTTGATCAGTCATAGACCTTTTTGTTTGCCTCTACTTCTGAGAAATATATGCCGAACAGTAGCAGGCCCAAGACTGAACCCTGGGGGACACCACTTGTGACTGGTTTAGATTCGGACATGGATCCCGCTATTCTTACCGAGTGGGTTCTGTCTGTAAGCTAGCTGGCAACCCATCTCGTGATGTAGGGGTTTATGTTTAGGCTGATGAGTTTGTCTATGATACCCAAGTGAGGAATGGCGTCAAAAACCTTGACAAGGTCTAGGTAGGCTGTATGAACCACCTTACCCTCGTCAATGGCTTTGGTGACTGTTTTGAAGAAGTCAACCAGGTTCAGTAGGCATGATCTGCCCTTAACAAAGCTGAACTGAGTTGGGACAAGTGTTTGGAGGTCTCCTATGTCCTTGTTAATGAGTTCCATGATGATACACTCCATAGCCTTGCAGACCAGGCTGGTCAGGCTTATAGGGCGATAGTTACCAGGGTCAGTTGTTGCTCCCCCTTTGTGAAGTGGAATAACTGTTGCTGTGTGCCATTCCAAGGGCATGTAGCCTATGGATAGGCTGAGGTTGAAATGTTTCTTTAGGAAAGGGTTTAGTTCATCTTGCAGTTCATGCAGGATGCAGCCTGGGACTCCGTCTAGCCCCATTGATGCTGTTAAGGGCTATTTTTACTTGTGCTTCTGTGATTTCAGGGATGCTGGACTCTTCGTGTATTACTATGGGTCCTTTTGGAGGTGATAGAGGGGTGAAGTTGGTACTAAATCTCTCTGCCAGGATGTTGGCGATGTCCGTAGGTTCCATATATTTTGTGCTGTTTTGCACCAGCTCAACGCATATCTGTGATTTACCACTTAGATTCTTTACATAGCCATAGAAGGCTTTGCAGTTATCTTTCAAATCCTTGGCTATCTTTCTTTCAAAATTTGCCTTGGAAGATTTTATAAGGGACCTATGTTTTTTACTAATACTGGTCAGGGAGTCTTCCCTTCTTGGGATTTGCTTTCTTTCTGGACTAGTTTCCTCCTTCTATTGTATAGTTTGTTGATTGCTGGGGTCCACCGGACTGGTTTCCTTCTCGTGGAGGAGTGAGTCTTAGTTTTACTAGGGATGGCACGATCGATACATCCTTGTAGGTGTTGATAGAGTGCATTTGTAAAGACTTCTGCATTTTGGGCAGAGTTATCCCTAGGTGTGGGGGGTATGAAGTTACCCATCACAGTCTTGAGCTTTGTGAAGTTGGCTTTTGGAAAGTTTTTCACTGAGGTTTCCTTGTGTGGGGGAGATGGTGGGGTGTGATCATCCAGTGTGATTAGTTTATGGTCAGATCTAACCAGTGACTGGTTTACCTCCGGTGTGGAGCACCTGTCGCTCATGTTGGTGATGACCAGGTCTAGTATGTTTCCACCTCTGGTTGGGGAGTTTACCAGCTGAACTAAGGTGTTTGAGTTGATAAATTCCAGGAATCGCTGAGCCTGGGAGTTAGTACTAGAGTAGTTGTTCCAGTTGATGGAGGGGTAATTGAAATCGCCCAGTATCAGGGTGTTTTGTAGGACTTTAATGTTTTCCAGTGTCTCCAGGAAGGTTGAGTGTTGATCCTGGGACATGGACGATGATCTGTAGCAAGCCACAAATTACATTTCAGTTTTGCCTTGCGTTAGTTGCACATGGATGATCTCTGTAGTATCATGTTGTGCCATTAACCTGGAGGTGTGGCTATCCTTAATGAATATGGATACTCCCCCTCCTTTTGTTGCTCGGTCCGTGTTCTGTGGCCGAAATGTGTGGTATGAGTTGTATCCTGGTAGTGCTGGGGTGCTCTCTGGAGCCTAAAACCAGGTTTCTATTACTGCACAGATGTCGACATTCTCCATACTGAAGAGTACTTCAAGTGCGTGCATTTTGAGATTTAAACTCCTGGCGTTGAGTAGCATAATCCTCAGTTTCTTGTTTTTTTGTGCTGGTTATGGTGGCCTGTTTGACTTTTGGGCCTTGCCTAAAAAAGGCACAATGGGGACAGCAAGAGCCTTGGCCAGTATTCAAAAGCCTAGGGGTGACAGGTGCAAGCCATCTCTTGTGAAGCAACGAGGCCTGTCGAGCATGTTGTTCCAGGCTGACAGATACTGGATCCCCTTTGAATGACACCAGAAGTTTAGCCAATTGTTGAAGCTGATCATTTTTTCTTTATACTGTGGTATCACTCTTGGTGAGGGCAGAATGCTACTCAGGGTCAGGGTCATACCCGCCTGGGTTACATGATCAGAGAGCTCTTCCATGTCTCATTTCATGTAGTCCAGGGAGGTACGTCTCAGGTCATTCACACCAACATGTACGATGACAGAGTCATATTTGTACTTGTTCTGGAGTGACCTGAGTGCTTGTGTTATGTGGCGGATTCTGGCTCCTGACAGGCAGCTTACCGTAACCTTATCTTTGTCCAGTCTGGTGAGTGGGACATCAGTGTGCCTGACTATGGAGTCTCCTATTACTAGTGTGTTAGGTATGCTATTTGGCCTTAAGGGCTGAGAGTGTGCGGCACACTGATTTTGTGGTTTGTGTTATTTGGTTGGTGATGTGATGTACTGGTGCGGGTTGTTTGAGAGTCTGCATCGGAGGTCTCTGTTTCTTTGGTAAGTTATTAGTTAGAGCCTCCGAGTATGATTTTGTGTGTTTATGTGTATCTTTTGCCTGTGCTTGTATAGTTGGTCTATGTGAGGCTGGAGGTGTGATGCAGGTGTTGACCTTCTCCTCTTGACTGACTTTTTCAGTCATGGGTGGAGAGAGCTTAGCCTCCAGTTTGGCTGCATAGTTACATTTCTCACATGTGTTAGAGTTGAGTGGTAAGAGGAAAGGGTTGTCTGTGTACATGAGGCAGTTGTGACATGGACCCATGATACCCAGATTTACTAGCTGGACAGGAGAATACACTGGAAATTGCCCTTTGGTCATGCCTGAATAATAGGATGGGTTGTTTTGTACCTTTGGCTGGTTGGGATGAATAAAGAGCCTTGACCTGCTGGACAATCTAGTGCTGGAGTTGTGCTTACTGTTAGCTTTAGCTAGTGCTGGGCGTTAGGTGTGTGGTTGAGTGCTTAGGTTGAGAGTTTAAAGAGTTCCAAGGGAAAAATTGAAGTGTAGACTTTGTGGAGCCGGGAATAATTTAACCCTAGCTAACCCACGCTGCGCCGTGCGCAAAACCGTGCAAACGTTGTTTTATTCAGTTTGTTTAGTGGTTCTGATTTATTTATATTTAAAATGCCCTACTGACCACAGCAATAAGAACCTCTATGCATCTCAAAAACAGGATTCTGTATGGCATACAGAATTATATGCAACTCTTCAAGAAGCTATCATGGCATCACCTTGGTAACCATGTATTCCTATCTAAAACAGATTTCTCCTTATTACTAATATTTTAGGTTATACACAAAGTGTTCTTCCTATCCTTAAACAGATCCTCACAGCTTAAAACACACACTGGATCACAGCCATCATCAACTTCATCTCAGATGTCACTAACTATCCTATGCGTTCTCTCTTACACTCAAAAAATACATTCTGTATATTTCAATCACAGCCATACATTGGTTTGATTACAGATAAGACAGGAACTGACCAGCAATGGATGGGAGTGAATGGCTAACACTGCCTCATTCATCTTATGATAGACCACTGAAGGAATCCCAGTGTAAGACCTTCACCTGTGGGTAAGTTTGGTGTTGCAACTGCTGTAATTTAAAATGCAAACCTTGTAGGGAGTATACATACAATATATGTAGAGATGATGGATGGGGAATGTGCAGCACACTGGATTCAACATACCAATCAATGGGCACCACACCTTCCAGCCTCCACTGGGGATGTGTAAAGAGGATAAGAAAACTAATCCAGGATCCACTGGGTGACAACCATGAGCTCCTGCCCTTGCCTCCCTCTCCATATAGCCTATAGTGATGAGAGTCTGAAGAAGGAAATGGGCCAGTGGGGCAGGGCAATAATGATTGCAAAGAAAGGAGGGGTCAACAACAACTCTAATAATAATATAATTATCTATGGCTGGAACCACATTGCAGAATACTGTGCTCTCAAGCAATCTTAGCAACAGTCTCCAGTTTTAAAATGCTGCTCTGCCTATAGCAGAAAGCAAAATGTAATAAAATCTCTAAGCCATTGACCCCACCCTTACCAAGACCCCATACAAGTTGGCCAGAAATCAGGATTCTTAGCATATTGCATAGTGCAAATTAAAGAAGGTTGCAGCAACACATGCAGTGTGGGTGATTCATAATCAATGGCAGAGTGACAGTACAAGGGTAAAAACAACATGGCATGCAGCAAATGCAGCTGACTGTTTATTAATATGGAAACAAAGCAAACAGATAATACAGATAACACCAAATATGGTAGAGAAGTTCAGAAATGTATATAACGTGCTGCATCACAGCACAAAGCTATTCTGAATGTCGGAGATTTATGGTGTAAAAGTGACTGGAGCTGCTAGGGGTAAGAAGCAGCTAATATAGAACAGCATGTAGTGGACCTTACTGGAGTCTATGCCTGCAATGAGGCAAGCTCTGTCCATCTGAGTGATTGAAGGAGGTACTGTCAGTGTCTTACATTCCACTACCAACAATGAGACCAGCAGAAATTGAACAATTCGTGAGCAGGGGGACCATACGTGACCTAGTATAACTGTGTCACCCACAAGTGGAATAAAGGAGGATGCATGCATTGCTCATTTCAGTTGATACAATGGTCTTGCGTAACATTAACCACTGTAGCTATAATGGCCTTTTAGTGACTACAGGGTGGACACGTTAGACTGTAGGAGTCTGCCTTTTCTATCCTACACCAGTTACTTGACTTTATGCTACAACACATGGAGGAGCACATCTGGTTATACACAGAACAGAAAGAAAAAGAACCACAGTTGTATGGATGTTTTTTTACACTGTGGTCTATTTTTCTGACATCTTGGGAATCATAGCTTGTACACTTGTTTCCATAGGGACTAAAATACATCAACAGAAAGGGTTTCAGTCCCTGAACCTCCGGATGTTGTCTAACGCCCAGGGCATTTTATAAAATGTGTCTATGCAGCAACCAGGCAGTCCCAAAGATTTACACAGAGCACACTTCTGACCTATATTAATCATGCAGAGAGCTTTTCACAGGGTCATCAAGTCAATAAGAACACACATAGGTAGGTCACACTGGTTATCATGCATGCAAGCAGGCAGCAGGCCACATACCATGATGTGACTATTGTGTATTGCAGGCAATGCCAGTTGTGTCCAGAAGCCTTGGATGACGACCCTTATCTGCAATCCCAAAAGCATGGTAGAGATGGTGTACAGTGCATCTCATGCAGAAATATGGACTACAGTAGAACGTGTTTAAATAACTCAAGGGAAAATTCTGCTGCCTCAGCACATCAAGTGGGACACTGAAATATCCACCTGATACTCACAGCAGAATCTTTGTGTTGTGTTCTATGGTGCTGAAAATGTTGTGCAAATACCTGATGCAGCAGAGAAACACCCCAACAGGGCCAATCAAAGCAGTGTGAGCAGATGCAGAAGAGCTGTATGTAGAGTTTTGTGGATGAACAAGCAGCAGTGATACTCTAGGTGACGTAGAGGTGAGTGCAATGCATCAAAATATAGGCAGAGAAGCATTAAATGACCCATAACTATGACCTATAACTCAGAATAAAATGCATGTTTTACCAAATCTAGACCATGTGAGACAGTGCGTCAAATGTAGCCACACCCACAAAGTTTAGGGGATGAGTAGGACCCAGTCAGAATCACTTGCACAGGTGGAGAAGGCACAGTCAGAATCACTTGCACAGGCAGACAGGACACAGTGACAGGTGGTAACAACATTATAATATGGGGTAGAACAGGAGAGATGAATTTAATAGGCAAGTACTCTGGGAAGATGCTGAGTGAAGTTAGAGATCATGTCCACCAATGATGGGGTTGAGATATTACACTATGACCATTGATAATGTCCACTGTGTTGGATTGCACTCTCAGGGTTTGATGTGGGGAAGTCAGGGAAGTCATAGAACTATGAGATAATGAGCATGCACCCCGACAGGGTGTCCCATGTTAGGACAGAGCATCAGTCTCCATGACTTGGATGGCCACCATGAACAGATGTGGTGTCCCATGTCATCATTATCATTAAGCCCCCTTTTCCCCATTTTCTGCTTGAGCTTGGTGTGTCATGTCAGCTGTTGCCATCTCTCGTTTTAATGCCACTCTCCTGCCTTCTTCAACACTCATATCTGACTGTTGTAGATCTTTTCACACAATCCATCTACCTCTTTGCTGGACACCCTCATTTTCTCTTGCCTTCCTCCTATGTCCCAAATCATCTTCATTAGATTGTCTTCTGCTTTTCTGCACATATGCCCAAACCACCATAATCAGTTCTATTTGATCTTTTCTGCAGTTAGAGCTACTTTGGCTTGTTTTTTTGTCCTCATTTCTTTGCCTATCCTACACTGTGCATCCTACTACTCATCTCATGCACTTATCTTCCATCACTTCTAGCTTCCTCTGTCTTTACAGCCCAGATTTCTGTACCATAGAGTACACTTAGTTGCACCATTGTTTGTACACCTTACTTTTCAGCTTCATTGGCATTCTTCTGTCATACAGTACACCAGACATTATGCCAGTTGGTTGCAGCTCCTCTGATTCTAACTTTGACCTCTTCATTCAGATTTCCCTTTTCCTCAATCAACACTCCCAGATACTTGACTCTGTTAACCTGTTCACTATCTTCCCTTCTCAGTTCTCAATTTCTTTTAATTTCCCCCATATTCTGCAATTACCACTGTCTTATCTGTACTTAGTTTCTTCCCATGTGTCTTAGTGTTGCATTCCATTCCCTGTCCTTTGCTGTAGTTTTTGCTCAGAGTCTGCCTATAATGCCACATTGTCTGCATACAGCAGCTTTGTTGATCTGTCCACTCGGACCTGTTTGCTAATGTAGTCCATTATCAGTATGAACAGCAGTGTGCTCAGAGCTGAACCCCTCTGAGACTGAACACCATTCGTACTTGAGTCATTGGGTCCTTGTACATAGCTTGCACTAATTCTACCAATGTTTCTGGCACTTCAAACCACCACAGGAATTCCTAAATCAGCTTTCTTTGGACCTTGTCAAATGCTTTCTCCAACTCTAGGAATTCCCAGGCGATCTCCTTCCTCATCCCTACCTTCTTCTAAACTACCTGTCACACTACAAGCATTGGGTCAGTTGTGCTGCATCCTGATCTGAATCCTAACTACCCATCTCCCATTTTACTTTTTACTACTCTGTGAATTCATTTACCAGTCATCCTCTTCAGACCTTTAATGCAATGTGACAGGAGTTTGATATCTCTGTACTGTCACATTTGTGAATGTCTCCTTTGTTCCTGAACACGGGCACTTCTTTTTCTTTCGGCTGTTCCCATTAGGGGTCACCACAGCAGATCATCTGTTTCCATTTCTTCCTGTCCTCTGCATCTTGCTGTGTCACACCAGCCACCTGCATGTCCTCTCTCACCACATTCATAAGCCTTATCTTAGGCCTTCCTCTTTTCCTCTTACTTGGCAGCTTCATCCTTAACATCCTTTTCCCAATATATCCAGCATCCCTCCTCATCACATGCCCAAACCAATGCAACCTCGCCTCTCTGGCTTTGTCTCCAAACCGTCCAACCTGGGCTGACCCTCTAATATACTTATTCCTAATCCTGTCTACTCCCGTCACACCCAGTGCAAATCTTAACATCTTTAACTCTGCCACATCCAGCTTTGACTCCTGCCTTTTTGTCAGTGCCACTGTCTCCAACCCATATAACATAGCTGGTTTCACTACCCTCTTGTCTGTCAACCTGTCCATTACCACTGCAAATAAGAAAGGGCTCAGAGCTGGTCCTTGATGTAATTCCACCTCCACCTTAAATGCATCTGTCACTCCCACAGCAGACCTCACCGCTGTCACATTACCCTTGTACATATCCTGTACCACTCTTACATACTTCTCTGACACTCCCGACTTCCTCATACAATACCACAACTCCTCCCTAGGCACCCTGTCATATGCTTTCTCTAAGTCCACAAAGACACAATGCAACTCCTTCTGACCTTCTCTGTACTTCTCCATCAACACTCTCAGAGCAAACATCGCATCTGTAGTGCTCTTTCCTGGTATGAAGCCATACTGCTGATCACTAAGCATCACCTCCCTTCTTAACCTAGCTTCTACTACTCTTTCCCATAATTTCATGCTGTGGCTGATCAGTTTTATCCCTCTGTAGTTACTACAGCTCTGCACATCACCCTTATTCTTAAAAATCGGTACCAAAACACTTTTTCTCCACTCTTCAGGCATCCTCTCACTTTCCAAGATTTCATTAAACAATCTGGTTAAAAATTCTACTGCCATTTCTCCTAAACACCTTCAAGCTTCCACAGATATGTCATCTGGACCGACAGCCTTTCCATTCATCATCCTCTTCATAGCTATCCATATTCCTCCTTGCTAATCTGTTGCACTTCCTGATTCACTATGCCCACATCATCCAACCTTCTCTCTCTCTCATTCTCTTCATTCATCAGCCCCCCAAGGTACTCTTTCCATCTGTTCAAGACACTCTCCTTGCTTGTGAGTACATTTCCATCATTATCTTTTATCACCCTTACCTGCTGCACATCTTTCCTAGCTCGGTCCCTCTGTCTAGCCATTCGGTAGAGGTCATTTTCTCCCTCCATAGTGTCTATCCTTTCATACAACTCTCCATATTCCTTATCCTTAGCCTTTGCCACCTCTCTCTTTGCCATGCCTCTCATCTCCTTATACTCCAGTCTACTTTCTTCAACTCTCTGACAATCCCACTTCTTCTTCGCCAGCCTCTTTCTCTGTATACTCTCCTGTACTTCCTCTGTGTAGATGTCACACCAAGCACCTTTCTAGCAGTCTCCCTTACTAGCTCTGCTGTAATTACCCAGCTGTTCGGTAACTCTTCACTGCCACCCAGTGCCTGTCTTAACTCTTCTCTGAAATCCACCTCACAATCACCCTTTTTCAATTTCCACCATCTGATCCCTGGTGATGCCCTCACACTCCTCCTCCTCTTCTTGATCACCAATGTTGTTCTACAGACCACTATTCTACACTGCCTAATTACACTTTCCCTGTCACCACTTTACAGCCTCCATTCTCCTTCAAACTGTCTCTCCTGCATAGAATATAATCCACCTGTGTGCATCTCCCTCCACACTTGTATGTCACCCTATGTTCCTCTCTTTTGTTAAAATAAGTATTCATCACAGTCATGTCCATCCTTTTTGCAAAATCCACTACCATATGACCTTCTGCATTCTGTTCCTTAACACCATACCTACCCATCAGTTCCTCATCTCCTCTGTTCCCTTCACCAACATGCCCATTGAAATCTGCTCTGATCACCACTCTCACCCTTGGATACAGTCATCACCACTTCATCCAGCTCACTCCAAAATTTTTCTTTCTCATCCATCGCACACCCAACATGCGGAACATATGCACTAACAACATTCATCATTACACCATCAATTTCCAGCTTCATAAACATCACTCTATCTGACACTCTTTTCACCTCCAAAACAGTCTTGGCATACTGTTCCTTCAGGATAACTCCTACCCCATTTCTCCTCCCATCCACACCATGATAGACAATTTGAACCCACCTCCAATACACCTGGCCTTACATCCCTTCCACCTGGTCTCTTGCACACACAATATATCAACCTTCCTTCTGTCCATCATATCAGCTAGCTCTCTCCCTATACCAGTCATACTGCCAACATTCAAAGTTCCTGCCCTCACTACTACACTCCTGACTTTTCTCCTCGTTTCCTGCATTTGGGCATGCCTTCCCCCTCTTCTTTACCTTATCCTTCTTCAGCCAACAGTAGCCCAATTTCTGCCAGCACCCTGTTGGCTAGCAGTACTAGTGGCAGTTGTTGTTAACCCAGGCCTCGACCGATCCGGTATGTAAATCTGTATTGTTTTCCACATATCTCATTTGGCAAATGTTTTATGCCGGATTCCCTTCCTGAAGCAACCCTCCCCATTTATCTGGGCTTGAGACCGGCATGAAGAAATGCACTGGCTTGTGCATCCCCAGTGGCTGGGTTCTTGAACACTGGCACTAATATACTTATTCTCCAGTCATCTGGGATATGTCTTTCTCTCCACACTGCTATAAGTATCCTCAGGAGCCATTTCTCCTCTGTCTCACTCAGCAGCTTTATGGCATGAGTCCCTGGTGCAGGTCGGAATAGGCTGAGTCCTAAACCCACTTATCACTGGCAAATACCCATACCTATATGGTGACATTAGGCGACATGACTGAATCACCCAAAGCCATATTTTACACTGTCAAGTGGCTAGCCCTGCCACAGCAAGCAGTTTGTGATCCGTGTTCTCCTATATTGAGGATAAGATGTGCATCCCATGTGCCACAGAGAATATTGAAGGTGTAAATCTTTGACACCATTCATTAGCAGCATGATGAGTTATCTCAGGTGCTGAGCCTAAAAAGCTTCAATGCCTGTAACCAAGAGACTGCCAAAAGCCAAGGATGGGAACCTGTGTGGCCACAGCTGATGCTGATGCCATTTCAGCAATGGTCTGTATAGTCTGAGTAGATTCACCATATGTCTGGCCACCACCTCGCCATGGCCTTGAATTACATGGTTTGCAGATGCAGACCAGAGGGCAGTTACCATGCATCTCACTGAAGCATTTTCAGCTGTATCATTTGTTTTCTGTCCTTATATTCTATATCAATGGGCAGGTGATGCATTATCACACCAGCCATTAAAAGCATCACTCACCACACAGTGCTATTAGCAACTTTCTGTGCCTGGATCATTAACCTACAAATTCTCTTATTTTTGTCAGGTACAGTACCACTTTCAGTGAAATACATTTTTTCCATCTCAAGACAGCTGATCATTTAGACAGTTATGCCCAATCTCCATCCCCAAATAGTTCCATTCTAGGGGATGGATGGTGTCCCCATACAAGAAGGATCTAACGTATGGAAGAGCTGATGAGAATGCTACTGCACTGAGGAAGCTTCTACTTTGCTATGCTTGTGCTTCACATTTGTTAGGTGCATACTACGCTAACTGCTCTTGTGGGACATTTTAAGCCTAGCCAATTACCCAATGTGAAAATCTAACCCTGCACCTTGCGTCTAGGAGGTAAATACCTTAACCATTATGCTGCACAATTGGCAAGTGGGTGAAACAGATCATAAGAGTAGCTGCCATGCTCTCTTTTGAGTTTTTTCTTATTGGCCTTAGCCCCCACTTCCTGTGTTCACACTATCATGTGTGGGCTGGATGACAATGGGAGGTCCACTGAATACTTTCCACCCCTGGCCATAAGACAATCCTGCTTTCTTATTCTGTCAATTCTCTCAGCCTGACATCTGATCCTCTTGAGCACAGGCCATCACCAAGACTCATTAGGAAATGTCCAGCACTATCCCTCCCTCTACAAAATGGGTACATCCATCCACCTTATCACACCATTAAACATAGCCACTATCTGGGCTGTAAATCAGGGATCCATCCCTTAAAGCCACTGGTTTGACTAAAGGTTGAAGTCATGTCATTGCTTTAAAATCCTCGGTGCTTTTTTCCTGTGGTGGGATGTGCACATAAGTTGTGCAAATTTCAGATGCTGTGAAGTCTGTGGACACAGTTGGTTCCAAGTACAGGTCTCAGTTACTGGATGCCTGACATACACTGGTGAGGTAGTACCTCCCAGAGGCATCTGACTTATGGAAAGTTAGTGAACTCTGCAAGTATCGCATGCAGTGTCAATGGCTTGTTGGATGGATTTGTGTGGAAATTCCCATCATTGGCAGCCAGAGGTTACCTGTTAACATAAGGCAGGTGCTGTGCCACTAGGCTGGTCTCTCAACCAGTAGAACCTATGCAGGCATGAACGTACAATACCTCTGACAGTATTCACACATCTGCCTCTAACCCTCCTGTGGCAAGCATCATGGTAGATAACATGTATAGCACATGGAGACATACATAGCTTGACACATCTCTATCAATTGTCCCGACCTCTGTTTCATATGTTTAGCCGGTTCCTCATAACACTTCATTTTTTTTGGCAAATCTTGGTGTCTGTGGTGGAACACTGGAAACTGGATACCTGCCTCAGCATTATGGAATGCCTTCTGGTGCATTTTGTCAAGTCATGTGACCCACAAGTCCCAAACACCAGGGCCCAGCTGGACCATATTAGGTATGGATTTGACTGATTTCTGGGTGTGCTGCCCACCCTGGGGTGGTCTGGCTTGCCTCCTAGGCATCTTCTCTACTCTACTTCAAGGTGTCCCTACTGTTATTTCTTTCTCTATACCTTGTTCTTTTTCCATCCCTCATAATTAGCTTTGTATCTTCTGTCTGGGTCAAAATGTTATCCCCAAGGTGTGTGTGTGTGTGTGTGTGTGTGTGTGTGTGTGTGTGTGTGTGTGTGTGTGTGTGTGTGTGTGTGTGTGTGCGTGCATGTGTGTGTGCGCACGCGCGCGTGTGTATGTACTGCACTATCAGTGCTTTATTTTTTGTTTTACCTGCTTCCTTCCCCTCTCCCATCCATAAATGTAATTTGTTACCTTTCTTCTGTATATACTGCAAACAGAGATCCCTCTCATAAAATATTGTTCTCCACTGCCACCAACAATGCCTTATCATTACTGTTGGGTACTTTCTTTTGCTTACTAGTTTCTTCTATACTATTTTCTTGACTCACCCATTTATATGATGAACTAGGCCAACACTTTGGTGTGTTAACCCTCATTGGCTATCTGGATGAACACAAGCTGCTATGTAGCACTACATTGTGCATATGATATCTTATGAACTCTCTCATTTTGTCCCGGATGTGACTGCTAAGACAGGTTACACACCCTTCTATAATGGTACTCATACACTTAAACAGTCTAGTGTTGCTCTTTTCCTTATTGAGGTGGCTCTGTTTTACTATGTAGCCTTTTCCTTGAGATGCCGAAGCTTTCTCTAGGTCACATCGCCTTACAGAATGCATGGCATTTAGTACTGCACAGACACACAGCAATGGACTTTGAACCTCAGATGTTATGTTACTAAGCAATTACACTACCTCAGATGATGGCTTTGACTGTATTCATAATTTATATTCAATGTTATACATATATTTTGCTAGACTGAAACATGTCTAAAACCTACATGATCTATAGCAATGCAAAGCACCTTAAATGCTACACAGTATAGACAAAATTATGGGAAATGTACTTTGCGTAACTGTATGTATCTTTACCTGCCTCATGTAACAAGGTCATAACTGAAAAAAGAAGGTTCTTGCAATCCTTTGTAAAAAATGTAAAATGAAATAAAAAAAAGAAACAGAAAAAAGAGAAACTGCCTTCAGATCATACCGTAGCTTCTATTCAGGCAAAAGTCAAATTAAAACACAGACTCTAAGATAAATAAAAATGCTTTAGATCCCATTCAAACATCAACATGTTTTTTTAAATGATTGCAAAGATCTAGAATAATAAATATGCGAGGATATTTTGTTACACAAAGATTCCATAGAATGTGTTAGAAATGTTGATCTTATTTACTGAAATGTCTTTATCAATTTTTCAGCTTGGTTTACTAAAGAACTGAACAACTTTTCTCTTTTCTAAATTGTCAGATTTCTGTCTAATCTTTCTATTTATTCAACAAGCCTTTCATTCACTGCTCCCTTTGCTAATGCTACAAAACACTGAGTGGACAGAACCAAAACAGTCTTACCCATTTTGATGGCAAGGACATTACACCTGTATGACATTGTCTTTAAACATCACATGTATGAAGCTCCAGGTGCAGGAACTCCATAAGACAGGACAGGAACTAATAAAGTGTGTAGTTCCTTCCTTGAAGTCCTAATCATCATCAGCTGTCTGGATTTGTGGTTTGGGCTTGTTAGAATGACAGCTCTGAACTCTATGCAGCAGAGAAGCTTGCAGTACAGAACAAGCAGGGAACCTCATAGTTGTAACCTAAAGAAGACAGAACATATTTCTCCCACAAGGCACTTTGGCATCATGACAAATAATATTTGATTAAAAGCTTTATTACGGGAAGCCGTATCAGTGTTTTTTTTTTTCTCAGCTGGGGAGCCTTACATTTTTTTTCCACTTCTACAATAATTCAAACTAACGTTCCTCAAAGCAAGCTACAGCTGAGAAATGAGTTTTGTTTATTGTGTTTATTTAATCTAGGAAAAGTCAATACATTAATCAGACTTCATTCGCTGTACATCTGTGCTTCTTCCAATTATTCCCTACCGTGCTATTGTCTGTCCTGGTGAAGCCAGAAAAAAAACAGACCCTAGGTTGGAGTACAAGGGCTGAATGGTTGTTCCTCCAAAATAATGTATTTAGTAACAAAGCAGATGATGGCTGTCGTGTCAGACTTAAAAATTAGTTCCTTGTGGAAAAGGAAAGATTGTTTCATTTTTTTCTGCATTTATAGCCAGTGATATGAGTTTCCCTTCAACAACTTGATTACCTTGTTCCTGGTCTGGAGAATAGAGGTGAAATGACAGACACTCAAATGAGACTATGTACAGTTTCAAAACTGATGGACAAGGTCTGTGTCAGATATCCAGGGAGTGTTTCTTTTACCAAAGTTTGAACTAGTTTCCTTGTTGTCCCCTGTGGGACTGCAGCATACTAAATTGACATCATCAAAGTCCATCATCTTCATTTTATGTGACAGTCCAACAATGACGGCACTGACTCTCCACCCTTGGAGTTCATACCAAGAAATGTAAAGTTCTCCTTTTCTTGCAAACCCCCTAGCTAATGAATATAGAAGTGTCCCACACCCAGAACCTGCTAATGCTTAAATGTAGCACAGTGCAATGGAAAGAGCTAATAACACAATATTCCATGTCATTGGTCATCTGCTTTACATGCATCAGACACAAGTACTTGCCCATTAGGAATGCAGTGCTGCAATGACACTAACAGCATTTTTTAGTCTGTACAAGTTAGGGTAACCTTCTGAATTACCAAGACTCATAATGCCAAGTCCTGGAATGTGGAGACTGAATGACCAAAAACAGGAACTAGGATATATTACGTCAGATACTACTGTTATTCAAAAGTATTCCACTTTCTCTGACATATGGCAGTCTTAATTTGATATATGCAAGTATGACTGGATGGGGGGCTTGGCACACCACATCATGGGTGCAGGAGGGGGGTTTATCCCCTGCAAAAAAATGTTTAAGGGAGAATTTTTTTTTTAATCCTTAGTTGACCAGGTTAGTCCCATTACGCTAGTAACTTCTTTTCATAGGAGATGGGGCTTTAGTTTAACTTCTCATCCCAAGAACAGTGCACTCAGGAGTGCAGCACCCCCCCCCCCCATGCAGTGTCAGCTATATTAATTTTAAATAACAGGATCAAATAATGTTGGGGTTTAAACGAGTACACAAAACGATATAATGTAGAATACACAAGACATATATTTATTTATTCATTTATTCTTTGGTGTTACTTTAAGGTATTAATTCCTTTAAACCTTGACTAATTAACTAATTGGGTCAAGAGTATATACAGATGAGTTCAGTTCGGGGCGGTTATTACTTCTGATGAAGTTGGGACAGGGGTCCTGACGAAAAATGTATGTTTAGTAATCGCATTTTAAGTTTTAAACAATAAATGAACTTGTATCAAAAAGAAAGACACTATCGTGTTTACTGAGACGTGTTTACTGAGACGTGTAATCAGTGGCAATTGGTTCCGGAGAGCAGCGGTGTAGAGTTTTTGGTGGAGAAGTTGCATTATTTTCTTCAGTTTGGTTTGGTTGCTATATGGAGTCCTCACCGCTTAGCAGTCCGTTGCTGCCACATGAAAATTCGAATGAGGAAGGGAATCTTACAGTATTGATTGGCTTACTAACGCAAAAGGTGGAAGCGTTAGCTGAAAAAGTTGACGTGGTTTCTCAGATTCAAACTGGATTACAGCAATCGAAAAGGTTGAACAATGCTACTGTGCCAGCAAGTACAGGGAATGGAAGCCCTGTCAACGATAATTTAAGGAATGTTTTATTAACATCTGACCTGCAAGGGTCTCAACGCTTACCAGGAGCAGCGAACAGGAATCAGCAGGAAGCTGGTAACACTGGTACAGCATTAACGAATACTTTTGAAACTGTTGGCAATACAATGAATCGCACCCGAGGCTTAGCATCAGCAAACCCAAGTGCAAACTTTAATGCTTGGGTAAACAGACCATTTGTTTTTGAAAATAGCCTACAAGGAACACCAAATGTTACAACTGAAGAGGTAAGCGTGGACTTATCAGTGAAATTAAATGAATTTGATGAAAAATTATTTAAAGCACGCAAGTTACAATTAGAAATAGCGTACTTTAATGAATGTATTAACTTAAAAGTTGTACCAAAAGGCTTGCGACAGTGGCAGTTCCCATCAGGATTAAGGGAAGGGACACCATTTCATGGAGCTCTCATAAGCCTTTTTGATAAGCACGGTCTTGAATTATTAGAACTGTTTAGCACTCAATATAAATTAATAGTAGACTCTTTATTAATTGAATTAGAAGAACTGGATCAAATTATAAAAACTGACATTAATTTCCTGAGATATCAGTTTGAATACGAACGCTGTTTTAGCAGTATAGATGAACACATGGTAAAAATAAAAAATACAAAGTCAAAGAAAATAGCCCGTTACGTAAAGGATTATAAAGAGGGGAAGGTGTACCCCAAACCACCAATGAGTCAAGGGATTTTAACATTAAATATTGATAAACTAAATAGTAGATTAGATGTGAACATGTGTAATAACCCGACGAACCCAGTACAACAGACAGTTAATGTCAACACAGATGAA
This sequence comes from Protopterus annectens, assembly GCF_019279795.1. Classification (NCBI taxonomy): domain Eukaryota; kingdom Metazoa; phylum Chordata; order Ceratodontiformes; family Protopteridae; genus Protopterus; species Protopterus annectens. The sequence continues at coordinate 295,270,678 of NC_056739.1, forward strand.
TTAGAAGAAAGTGAAGTCAGTACTAGTAACGGGTTACGTCGAAGTGAAAGACTTAACCAGACCAATAATAATGTTCAGAAAAATTCAAATGTGAATTATAATAGGAATGACAATACTGAAAATGGTGGTGAAAGGAACCAACAACAAAATTTTCAGAGAGCGAATCCCTACCAAGGGAAAAAGAACAACAGAACGAGGAACAAGAGGAAGAAATGGTAAATATTTTGGAACTATTAAGTGATGACTGTAGACCACTTGAAATATTAACCAATTCAAGTGGGGATTTTAAAATCTATAATTATTCAAGTATTACCATTTGTCCAGAAGTCGTTGATTTGCTGTCTAAGGGGTATACCTTTGTCCCTTCACGTTCGATAGATTTGGCAGAAACAATATTAGACCTGAAATTGTTCTGTAGGAAAATTAATTTGACAGGTCTAATGGGAACTAATGCACAGAAAAATTCTGAACTGTATGTATCCAGTGTGTACAATCCCCCTTTACATCCTTCAGTAGCCCTCTTCGAGAATGCAACAGAATTGGACTTAAGGGATTTGGTGAAATCCAACATTTACAAAAGAAAACATAATTATAACATAAGTAAAGAAGAAAAACATCAACTAGAGTTTTTGTGCCAAGCCCCCATAAGAATTATGAAACCCGATAAGGGAGGGGGCTTGGTAATTATGTCACAAGAAGAATATAATAGTAAAATGTTTTCTATTCTTGAGAGTGACACATACACAAAAGCCTCGACCAATGAATTGTATGGTGCTTATAGGAAAATTCGAGCTTTTATAGAAGAAATATATATTGAAGCCAGAATCGACAAAGACACTTATTTATATCTACAACAGTCATTCCCCAGAACACCCTATTTATTTGGGATACCGAAAATTCACAAAGGACTCGAAGATCCACCAATGAGACCTTTGGTGGATGGAAGGAAAAGTTCTACGTACACTTGTGCAAAACTTTTGGACAATATTCTAAAAAAATACATAATAGATGAGAAACAGATCTCGAAAGATTCATGGTCTTTTTTGAAATCAATTAATGATTTAAAATTTGTCTCACAATCTTTTTTTGTGACAGTAGACGTAAAAGACTTATATTCCTGTATCCCACACCAGATAGCAATAGAATGGGTTGTCAACATGTTGCGTGTCTCAAATGCACCAAAAAGTGAAATTTCTTTGGTCGAGGAACTTATTGACACAGTGTTGTCCTACAATTACATAATCTTCAACAATACCATCTACCATCAAAAAATAGGTGTAGCGATGGGCTCACCATGTGGGGGGCCATCGCAAATTTAGTCATGGCCTACTGGGAGAGGTCATTCGTATTAAATAACATTGAATTCAAAAATAATTTGATATTCTACACACGTTTTCTGGACGACATATTCATTTTGTTTCAAGGGACAGAAGATCAAATGGAGTGTTGCCTAGCAAGCTTTAATAATACGACAGACTTCTTACAGTTTACATTTAAACATGACAGAGATAAAATAGACTATCTTGATGTATCTCTCAGGAAAGATTATGAGAAGAAATGCTATTTGTCCAAAATTTATAGAAAAGAAACGTATTCTAATATGTATTTGCACTTTACCAGTTGCCACCCAAGGCATCAGAAAAAATCAGTTGTGAAAGGCCAGCTCGTAAGGGAAGCCCGCATGACCTCTACTGAAGTTGAATTTGAAAAAGAGTGTGATTTAATATATAATTTTTTCACACAGAGGGGTTACCCGATTGATTTTCTGAATGAAATATTTATGGAAGTAAAATTTAAGAGAAATGTGGGCATATATGTGCCTATTTTGAGACTGGGAGGTCAAATGAGTCAATTTGACTCAGAAGTTGAAAGTGACCGTGATATGATAATATTCAGAACACAAGTAAATAATCAAAATCAAAGTTGTAATTTTATTTGTACATACAATTTGGATTCAAAATTAATACACAATATTGTGTTGAAGAATTGGGAATATTTGTTAAATGACAGTTCTTTTAGTAATCTGTTACCAAGTAAACCCAGAATGATTTATAAACGGGGAAAAAATGTAAAAGAAATTTTACAAAAGAGGAACAGTACCTTCACAACACAAGCAGGGATGCACAAATGTTGTATGTGCAACTGCTGTAAATACATAGATGAAGGTAACAGGTTTAGTATTAATGGAAAAAAGTATTCTTCAGAATTTAAATACAACTGTAATAGTAAACAAGTAGTCTAACTAGCTAAGTGCGTTTTATGTAACGCATTTTATATAGGAAAGACGGATAGAAAATTATTAGATAGGATAAAAGAACATATTTATAATATAAATGCGAAAAGAATGGAAAACGCTTTAGCTAGACATATAGATGCTTTTCCAAATCATAAATTCAACTTCAGTGTCATAGATCAAGTAGTGTCAGATAATAGAGGAGGGAATGACAGTCTCCTCTTAGAAAGAAGAGAGCTTTTATGGCAGCTAAGAACTAATGCCTGCAGGCCCCCAGGCATTAACGAGATGTGTTCGTTAAAATGCATTTTAAGATTAAAAAATTTGGACAGATAAAACCATAAAAAAAAAGTATATAACTCTTAAATAAATTTGAGATATTTATTTGAGTTTATTTATTTGAGTTAAATATGTATTAGAACATTAAAAGTCACATTTCACCTATTAAATGTTTGAACATTAGTAAATGTGACAAGGTAATTACACAGTGACTAGTATAGGCTATGAAAGGGTGGTTAAAAGAGTCTACTTTACAGAAATAATATGAAATGGTAACTCATTGTATCATTGATACAATTCAAATATGTTAACAGTTTTAATAAATTTGATAAATTAAATAGACTTTAGTTTTTAAAATTATAGTTTTTAAAGTTTTTTAAAATTTTAAAATATTAAAATATTAATTTTAAATAACAGGATCAAATAATGTTGGGGTTTAAACGAGTACACAAAACGATATAATGTAGAATACACAAGACATACATTTATTTATTCATTTATTCTTTGGTGTTACTTTAAGGTATTAATTCCTTTAAACCTTGACTAATTAACTAATTGGGTCAAGAGTATATACAGATGAGTTCAGTTCGGGGCGGTTTTTACTTCTGATGAAGTTGGGACAGGGGTCCTGACGAAAAATGTATGTTTAGTAATCGCATTTTAAGTTTTAAACAATAAATGAACTTGTATCAAAAAGAAAGACACTATCGTGTTTACTGAGATGTGTTTACTGAGACGTGTAATCAGTGGCAATTGGTTCCGGAGAGCAGCGGTGTAGAGTTTTTGGTGAAGAACCTGTATGACATTGTCTTTAAACATCACATGTATGAAGCTCCAGGTGCAGGAACTCCATAAGACGGGACAGGAACTAATAAAGTGTGTAGTTCCTTCCTTGAAGTCCTAATCATCATCAGCTGTCTGGATTTGTGGTTTGGGCTTGTTGGAATGACAGCTCTGAACTCTATGCAGCAGAGAACAAGCAGGGAACCTCATATTTGTAACCTAAAGAAGACAGAACATATTTCTCCCACAAGGCACTTTGGCATCATGACAAAAAATATTTGATTAAAAGCTTTATTACGGGAAGCCGTATCAGTGTTTTTTTTTTTTTTTCTCAGCTGGGGAGCCTTACATTTTTTTTCCACTTCTACAATAATTCAAACTAACGTTCCTCAGAGCAAGCTACAGCTGAGAAATTAGTTTTGTTTATTGTGTTTATTTAATCTAGGAAAAGTCAATACATTAATCAGACTTCATTCGCTGTACATCTGTGCTTCTTCCAATTATTCCCTACCCTGCTATTGTCTGCCCTGGTGAAGCCAGAAAAAAAACAGACCCTAGGTTGGAGTACAAGGGCTGAATGGTTGTTCCTCCAAAATAATGTATTTAGTAACAAAGCAGATGATGGCTGTCATGTCAGACTTAAAAATTAGTTCCTTGTGGAAAAGGAAAGATTGTTTAATTTTTTTCTGCATTTATAGCCAGTGATATGAGTTCCCTTCAACAACTTGATTACCTTGTTCCTGGTCTGGAGAATAGAGGTGAAATGACAGACACTCAAATGAGACTATGTACAGTTTCAAAACTGATGGACAAGGTCTGTGTCAGATATCCAGGGAGTGTTTCTTTTACCAAAGTTTGAACTAGTTTCCTTGTTGTCCCCTGTGGGACTGCAGCATACTAAAGTGACATCATCAAAGTCCATCATCTTCATTTTATGTGACAGTCCAACAATGACGGCACTGACTCTCCACCCTTGGAGTTCATACCAAGAAATGTAAAGTTCTCCTTTTCTTGCAAACCCCCTAGCTAATGAATATAGAAGTGTCCCACACCCAGAACCTGCTAATGCTTAAATGTAGCACAGTGCAATGGAAAGAGCTAATAACACAATATTCCATGTCATAGGTCATCTGCTTTACATGCATCAGACACAAGTACTTGCCCATTAGGAATGCAGTGCTGCAATGACACTAACAGCATTTTTTAGTTTGTACAAGTTAGGGTAACCTTCTGAATTACCAAGACTCATAATGCCAAGTCCTGGAATGTGGAGACTGAATGACCAAAAACAGGAACTAAGATATATTACGTCAGATACTATTGTTATTCAAAAGTATTCCACTTTCTCTGACATATGGTAGTCTTAATTTGATATATACAAGTATGACTGGATGGGGGGCTTGCCACACCACATCATGGGTGCAGGAGTCCCCTGCAAAAAAAAGTTTAAGGGAGAATTTTTTTTTTAATCCTTAGTTGACCAGGTTAGTCCCACTAGGCTAGTAACTTCTTTTCATAGGAGATGGGGCTTTAGTTTAACTTCTCATCCCAAGAACAGTGCACTCAGGAGAGCAGCACCCCCCCATGCTGCACTGCAGTGTCAGCTATTGATCTACTTGGTGTGCAAACAAAACCCACAGCCTTTTACACCAAAGGTGTATGAGCTACTTGTTGTGTCATTGACACTGTTGACCACTGACAATGTTCTCCTGCATTTTTTGATCTTTTTGGTTTTTTGGGACTTGCATTGTGAGTCTTAACCTTTCACTATGGAGTCCAGTTCAGTCAAGTAACCCACCACCACAACCAAAACCAGCATTACTTTGGTAGCAATTAGCCACACATCATTCTTCTGACAGTGGAGGTTCTTAGTTTCTCAGAGTCAACTTGGCAACACCATTACAACAGAAGTCTTCTTTTTCACACTACACAATGCCCACTTAATATTAGTTTCCAACTTTCAAAATGGCATTTTGTTGCATATTCCCACAATGTGCCACCCAGAGGTCATAGTCAAAAGAAGAAAACAGCCAACAAAGCCATCTCCCTTTTTATATACAATATAAAAAAGGTTCAGAGCACTCTTACTAAATTCTGCCACTGAAAACCCACCAATTAGCCCTCTCTCCTACTTAAGTCCATCTTTCAGAGCTGCACAACTTTGACCATACTATATATATATATGTTTGTTAATTTGGCTGACATTTTACTGATTTACTACATATGCATATTAATAGTTTCAGTATTATAACTTGTCCATTTTGTGAAGATTTTAGCATCACATTTTCAACAGGGCATCTACAGGATCCATTCATAAGCTGGGGTAGCAGTATTGTGTAGGTATGTATAAATAAGTTTCTATGTGACATTATTAAAAATCTTCTTTGCTTCTAGGCAAGAGTTTTAAATGTTGTCCTTCTGTTTCATTAGGAATTCACAGGATGAGCATCTTCAAAATAGGACTGAAATACAGAAAAATAAATTTTATACCTGCATTTGATTCGGCAACCAAGTAGAAAACTTTGACAACAGACACCTTGTCACAGTGAATCATAACCCAATGAATACATGTACAAAAAAAACATAAAAAGCAAGAAACAAAGCACATCACGTCTTGCATTTCTGACCTTATCATAAGGTAGTGTTCTAATGATATAGTCACAAAATACCTGAATTAAATGGTAATGTACAAACAGCACATAATACTTAATTCCTGAAAACTCTTCTATATTCAATAAATTACAGATCAATAAAGGTTTTTTCAAGATCACAGTGCTAGTGGCATTTTGCACCTTACTATATCATTGTTAATCTATTCAAAAATATGAATTATTTATTTATTTACTGACATTTGTTAACCAGGTTGGTCCAACTGGGCTTGAGACCCATTTCAGTGGAGACCTGAGGAGAAAAGCTCCATGAAGCACAGCGGTTTACATAGAAATTATACAATTACTAAAAAGGTCTTTTAAACATACAGTTTACAAAAAGAAATGATGCTACTTAAAGAAAATGTATACAATGTTGCAAATTGAATATGATAAACTGATTAAACATAGACAAGTTGAAAACGTAAAGGAAGAATTGAACAAAGGCAGTGTACCTGTAGTATTTTACAGGGTAACGATGGAATTACATATTGACAATACTGGTTTGATTTGTCAGTGCAGGTATCAGAGATTTGGGAAAATCACCGTGATTTGGACATATTAGTTGAAATGGGGGGTATATGAAAGAGTGGGTGGGGAAAGTTTTTAGGTTGGGGCTTGGAAAGGACAGATTTTGGAGTTTAGTAGGTTAGTCTTGAGTTTTTCTTTGAAATGGGATGGGTGAATGATTGAACATATGTCTCTGGGAAGTTTGTTCCAGGCTTGGGCAATGGAGGATTTGTAATGGTGTTTGCCGATAGTTTTTTCGGTTTGTAGGTTTGTAATAGCAGTTGGTTAGATGTACGAAGTGTACAAGGAGGAGAATAGATTGAGATGAGAGAAGAGCAAGCAGGGCAGGATGAATGTTTGTGGAGAAAGGAGTGTAGCATTTGAAGTTGAGACAACTGCAATAAGTGGGGCAATTCATGCCACTGTAGAGAGTTTAGGGATAAGCAGTGGTGTGCATTATATGGAGAGTTTTTGACAAATCTAGCTATCTTATGGTAAGTTTGTTGGAGTTAGTTTAAGGTAGTAGTTTGGATATGGGTAAATATAGGGGCAGCATGAAGAAGGGAGGGAAGGAGAAAAGGGCAAGGGACAGTCTAGCATTGGAAGTTACAAATCTTTTGTTTCGATATAGAAGATCCAGTTTCTGGTGAGTCTTTTTTATACTTTGTAGTAAGTGCGTATTGAATTTCAGTTCATCATCGATGATGACCCCTTGAAGTTTAGTGTGAGCTTCAGGTTTGATAGTAGTGTTATTTGAGGAAGTGATAGTAAGGGTGGATTTGTGGTGAGAGAGAGAATGCGGAAGAAAGAGTAAGAGTTTGGCCTTTTTGGGGTTGAGGATGAGTAGGATACTGGCTAGCCGCTGTTCGGTAGAGAGGAAGATCTGTTGGGTAAGAGTATGAAGTTCAGAGATGTTGTCAGACATGGAGATGAGGGTAGAATCGTCAGCATATTGGATGAGGGATGATCGTTACAAAACAAATACAAATACAAAAGGAAAACCAAAAATTACTGCAAACTGAAAAAGTCTCTATAATACCAATGCAGAAATACAAACTGATTTTAAAAAGCAGTAAAATGTTCAGTTGATATTTTTTACAAGTCTAAAACCATCTCTTCTTCAACTTGTCCAAGATTCTGAGAGCTTCCATGAAACATTTAAAGAAGAATATAGAGACAGTGAGACAAACTTTAACTGTCAGACACAGGATTAAGTATCTGAACTGTTAACAAGCTGCCTGCTGTGCTCAAGGATACCCGGTTTGGTTCTTTCCACCTATATTTGCCTAATGAGTGGCTCTGACCAAATCACATAACAAAACAGAGTTCCCAGATTGCCCTCTGAAAAGAGGCGCTTAAACACTCTCAATCAAATAGATGAAATAGGGATAAAATATCATACATAATCCACAATGTAGTGGTGTAAATCTTGACTAGTGCATAAAAAGAAGAAAAAAATGACCCTAGGGTTGGACTACATGGGACAAATGTTTGTCCATCCAAAATAATGTACTTAGTAGTACCTGCTGCATGTCATCAGCAAACAGGTGCCTAAAATGAATTAAGACCCTGTCATCCAGACAGTCAATTGAAAATGATTGCTGTTGGGCTCTATCAAATATCCCTGCTCTTGTGCAAGTAGATTCAGTCTGTGTGGAAGTTTGTGGTAATTGCCCCTGGTTATTTCCAAAAGAAGGCAGAACGATGGTGGCCTGGGCAGAAGGGAGTCACTAGAATGATCTTGGAGAATTCTTTCTGAATCTTCAGAAGTACCTTGTGTATTAAAGGAAAGGGAGGAAAAGTATGCAGGAAAATTCCTGTCCAAGGAAAAGGAAAGAAAAGAAAAGGCAACTGTCTTCCAGGCCTTCTTGCATGGCGTTCTAGAATAGAACCTTGCCAGCTGATTGTTCAGAGAGCAGACAAAGAGGTGTACAGGAGGATCTCCCCACAGATGGCTCAAATCCTGGAAGGCCACCAGATCTAGTTTCCATTTGCTGGGTCTGCCCTGGTCCTGCTCAGCTTGTCTGCTACATAGTTTTGCTCTGATGGAATATAGGATGCCTGTAAAATTAGACTGTGCTGTGAGGCTACATCCACTGTTAACATGGCTAATCCACAAAAGGGCATGACCTGCTTCCCTCTTGCCTGATGATGTACCATATGATTGTGGTATTGTATAGAACCACTTGAACAGGTCCCTGGGACCAAAGATGGTTCAGAAAGTTAAGTATCTCGATCGGGGCAAGCATTTCCTTGATGTTTATGTGCTTGCATCTGTCCTTGATGTCCCATGCCCCCTGCACTTGCATCCCTCCTGAAAGTGGTCCCCAAGCAAAGTCCTAAGTGTCTGTGGTGACTGACTGCTTTGGAGGAGTAAGGGAGAAGGGGAAACCTGGATTTAGGAATATCTGCTGTCTCCACCAAAAGAACTCTGTTCTGACAAATTAACACTGGGATTTAAAAAGATAAAAAGTGTTGATGCTGTGACCAAAGAGACTTCATATATCTTTGTATCTCTCATCTGAAGTCTTGTCAGGGATATCATGACAATCATAGATGCCACAGGATCCAGAATCCTGAGGTATTCCCACACAGTGACTGAAGAGTAAGTAGAAAGCCTTAGAAACAGATGTAAATGAAGATCTATTTTCCGGTGGAAGAAAGGCTCTTTGACTAAGGAGTCTAATTGACATTCCAGGAACACAATCCTGTGTGAGAGAGCCAGGAAAGATTTTTGAATGTATTTTTTGAATCCCAGCTTGTGTAGCAGCTCTCCCACACAAGAGAGAGATTCCTGACACTTTGAAAAAGACTCTGGAAAGCTAAGCAAACCATTTAAATATGAAAAAATGTGGATACCCTGTAGCATGCAATGAGCTACAACTGGAGCTAGACACTTTGTGAATACTGTTGATGCACTGGATAGTCCAAAGTGTAAGGCAGAAAACTGATAAGGTTTTGTGTGTCTGGATTACATTAAGAAACAAAATCTGGATGAATAGGGATATGATTATAAGCATCTTTTAAGAATAGTATTGCTAGGAAACTTGAAAGAGGAAAAAGAGGTAACAGGTTGTAAAGTAACATCATTTTGAATTTGGGCACTATCACAGATAAAGTTCGGAAAGAAATATACAAATCTAGTCTCTAAGCATTTTCTTTCTTTGGCACTAGGAATATCCTTGAATAAAAACCCTTCTGCACCTGGGAAGGAAGAACTGGTTCTATCATTCCTTGGGATAGCATGTGATGGAGAACTGGTGGAAGTAAAAAAAGCATGATCAGGAGGATGAGGAATGACCCCCCCCCCCCCCGGAAGAGAGGGATTTCCATCCATTGTCATCTGTAACCCTGATTTTCAGAACCATTTGTCTGAAACAATCTGTTACCAAAGAGAAAAATGGAGATCCAGAGGAAAAAGGGTCCAGGGGGTGGGAGGGAATCACATGGTGTATTGAATAGTTATTCAGACTTGATGTACTGTCCTTGGGAGATTCGAGAGTTCTTTTTGGAGCCCCCTTGCCATTTCTTCTTAAATATCTGTTTACCTGTATCTTTTTGAGACTGTTTATTTTATTTATTTATTTTTTTTGCCATACTTGGATGAGGAGACACAAAATCCCTTGGGAAAGTTGTAAAAAAAGGGGGCTAAAAATCTTAGACTCACTGGAACAGCTTGCTCCTTTCATCACACTTTTTGATCACTTCTGCAGCAGAGTAGAAAAACAGTAAATCTCTTTCCAAGGGAGAATATAAAATCTCATTTTTATCATCATCTGGGAGGTTTTGAGAATGCAGTCATGCAAGCCTCCTCAAAACAGTACCAGTGGAGATGGCCGTGAAAGAATTATCAACACTGAGTCATGCACACCCTGTAAACAATGAGTAGTGACCTGTGCAGTAGAAGAAACTAAGTTATTTAAAGTAGATTTTTCCTCACATAAAAAACAGTTGATAAAACATTCCTCATACTTTCACAATTTACCAGAACAAACTTTAACATATGAGCCTGACAATTTCAAATTTGGAAAATCAAGTTGGAGAAGTATACATTTTCCTAATACATATCAATAATTTCCTAATCCTTATCAGAAAGACTAGGATTGGAAATTACTAAGTGATTAGCAGCAGTGAAATCAAGTAAAGCTATAGCTGTAGAGTCAGGTTTGGTGATAGTATATAAAAAAAAATTAAAAGACTGATGAAGTTATACATGCTAACTCCCTTTTTAGGGACCACTGGCTGACTATCAGGAAAACTGTAGGAAGTGACAAACACATCTTCTAAAGCAAACAGAACACGAGGTGTGGGTGTAGGTCCTGGAAAATCCTTCTGTGACAGCTCATATTTTTTGAGGGGGTGAGAAACTTCAGTGTTCTCCCATTGAAAACATTGGCATATTCTAGCAATAGTCACAGAGAAAGAGAAACCTCCACATGGAGAATCAGAAACTGAGCTCTCCTCCATGTCTGAATCAGAAATCTGTGAAGAAAACCCTGTATCTCTCCTGGCATCTTCCTGTTCAGATTCAGAAATTTTGAATCTCTTTAGGAAAAAAAGGAATCACCTTTTTTTTTTAAATAGAAATCACTTTACAAGAAGGATCAATAGCCCGAATTAAACCTTGAGCAAAACTTAATAAAATACTCCTATCCAAGTAAAACTGAGGAGGAGTAGATAAATGCTTAGTTTTCAGTTTCTTTTTGACAGGAAAAAGGGGCTAACCATGTTATTTATGGCAGCAGCAGCTTTGCTAGGGAGGGGTATGACATTCTAACACAACAGGGAAACCTTCCGTTTTCCCTCTCCCAAAATGGACAAGAGTAGCTCTCCCTTGCTCACTGAGGGAACCCCAACATCTGCATGGCTAACCCCTGGTCCATAGTGCCTGTACGTGCTACAACAGAATGATCCAAAGTAAAAGATGAGAGGTCTGAGGTACAGCATATCGCCACAGCAGAATCACCCACCTGCAGCTGGGGCAAATTGCTAGCCTGCTGTGGTGGCAAAGGCTGTTTGCTTAATTTTTTCTTTTTGTGGCTGAAAGAAGGACTGACCATGGAACCAGTAGTCTGCTCCATGGTGAAACTGAAAATGGTGCCTATTTCCCAGGGAAGACGAGCAGCAATTGCCAGTAAACACTACCAGTACAAAAAAGTTACTTTTTTGACAGAAAAACAAATTAAAAGCATTTTAAAGCACAGTACACCAGCTCCAAAAAAACTAAAATAAATACAATTTCTCCACAGAAAAAAATTTTTTTAGTTACTTTACACCACTTTTACACTGGCAGAAAAAATGAGCGCTCTGTTTAAATTGACTTTATGTTCTTGAGGGAATCTGTTAAAAACAACACTTTTACCTTTAAAATAACATTCCTGAAGAGGAAAGTGATAAATCATCAACAAAATTAAGAAAATGGAAGGTTCCCCCCACTAATAGGAAGTTAGCCACCAAGCAAAGCACAAGCTGAATGTTGATCCCTGAAAGCCTCAGAGGAGCTTCCTCTTCAGTGGCAGTAAGACTCTGAAGGGTTTTGCTCCCATACTTGTCTTTTCGGCTTAGGCTGCCTGACAGTTTGGGCAGGTGAAAGGTACCCTGAAGCTTTGGATGATGGTTGGCTGTTGTATCCTTGGCAGAATATAATCCCTATGGCTAAGGCTACTGCAGCAGTGATCAATATAATGAACATTAGTAGGAAACAAATTTTTAACAGTCCTGGGAATGTTAGAACTTGGCAACATTTCTCATTGTTTCTATTCAAAGTGAAGGGAAATGTGATTGGACATGATGACGGCCTATCACACCAAACAATAGGCACAAGGCAGTAAAGTACAGTTGTTCAAGAATTTATCATAACAGTAGATGTTCTACATCTTACTGTTGCAGTATTCTTAACATCTTGGATATCCTGCTGAAGATAGCCAAACATCTAGCCAGCATACAAAAGCCTTTACACCTTCCGTGCACTGTATATCAGATACATGTCCTATATCCAAACACTGAGGTACATATGTGATGTATGACCAACTGATCGTCAGAACTGAATTGCCCCAGTAGAACCAGAGCAACCCAAGATGAAAGAAACATGCACATAGAGAAAAGAAAGCAAAAAAGAAATAAAATAAGAAAGATCATCCAGAAGAAGGAACAACAGAGGTATAAACAGAATACTGCAACAGTGAGAAGTAGGACATCTACTTTTATGGTAACATCTTCGCAACTGAACTATGTCCTTCCTTATCACTGTTGCAGTACTCTTAACATCCGAGAGAGTACAAAATCTACTGGAGACGATAAGAGGATGAAGCCACAGAGGAACTCTCTAAAAACCCATGGAGTATGTTCCTTGCTATCAGTGCAGATACGGCAGGGTGAGAGGGTCAACTGCCCTAGGTACAAAGTGTTGGAGGTGCGATCAGCTGATGTCAATCTTTCTTTAATGTAACACTGGCTTTTAAAGCTGGTTTTGCATTTGCAATCAAAAAGGAGCATTATAGGACTTTGTGTGTGCTTAAATACACACACACACACACACACACACACACATATATATATATATATATATATATATATATATATATATATATATATATATACACATATATATATATGTATATATATATATATATATATATATATATATATATATATATATATATATATTTATATATATATATATATATATATATATGTGTGTGTGATATGGTCGCTAACGCACTGGTATGTTTATCAACATATATGTGTGTGTGTGTGTGTGTGTGTGTATATATATATATATATATATATATATATATATATATATATATATATATATACATATATAGGCACATACATGTATATTATATAAATATATATATATACATATATATATATATATATATATATATATATATATATATATATATATATATATCTATATAAAAACGCCAAAGCAACCACTTGTGCACGTTAAGCGTGAAGTACGCGCAGAGTAGTTTAAATCACCAACATAAAATCCAGCACTGTCCAAATATAGTAACCACACACTGAAGGAGCAACAATCCTTTATTCCATGGCTCGCAGACAATAGACAATAGATAATCCAAAACCAAACCGATTTCCCCTTTAGCCGTCATCAGTGGATCAAGAAAACAAACACCAGTCACCATTTATACGTCCCCCTTAAAGAGACATATCACATAATATCATACTAACCTTATATAACCACAACAATATAAATTTTCTTAATATATATATAAATATATATACATACAATATAGATATTACATATAAATACACATACATATATATATATTCATACACATATATATATATATATATATATATATATATATATATATATATATATACATACATATATGCATATACACATACACACACATGCATACAAATGCATACACACATACATATAGAACTGGCAATATGAACTATAGTTCACTATAAGTTCTCATTCAACCCTGGCCTATACAAAGCCCCTAAAGTCAAAATCCACATCCTTTCCTTTTTGTCCAATATTAGATGTTTTCTATCATCCCCTATAATATTCCTATCTATTGTATCTATCCCAACAAATATAAAATGGGCTGTATTATGGTCAATTGTATGTTTATAAAGTGCACTCCGTACTCTTTGACATTTAATGTCACTAATATGTAATGCCACTCTATTTTTAAAAGATTTCGATGTTTGGCCTACATAGAATGCCCCACATCGACATATTGCCATATATACAACCATTCTGTTTTACACATAATCAAATGTTTTATATCAAAAACTTTTGAGGTGTTAATAGATGTAAAAGATTTAGCTTTAGGGATAATATTACAATAAATGCATCTACCACACGGATTACAGCCTATACTTATATTTTCAATTTTCTTATCCACTCTCATCTTCTTATACCAAGAGAGAGACTCTCCAATATTCTTACCTCTTTTATACCCAAATTTACAATATTCACCCAAATAACCACCAAAAAACTAGTCCTGTTTTAGAATGTATCAATAGTTATTTACTATATGTCGAAGTTTGAATGTATTAGTTCCAAAAGTAGCAATTAACCTACAAGGAACATTCTCATTCCCAACCTCAGATAAATCTCTAGATTCCAAATTTCTCTTCATATTTAAAGCCTTTGACATTTCCTTATCAATATCTTTCTGATTATAACCTCTTGGTTTAAATCTAAAACCCATGTTTTTTATCTCTTGTCCAAATTCTTCCTCATTACTACAAATACGTCTAACACTCTGTAGTTGATTTCTCGGAATATTTGAAATAATATGTTTTGGATGACAGCTATCTGCCCTAAATAATGAATTTTTAGTAAATGGTTTTCTATAAAGACTTCTCCCTAAGGTACCATCATTATTCAAAACCACATGTACATCTAAAATCAATAGCTTTTTTCTCTTTTCTATCAACAAAAACAATATCAAATACATTGAAATTTAGATGTTCAACAAAAATATCCCATTCATCTGATGAGCCTGACCATATGGCCCAGCAGTCGTCGAGATATCGACGCCACATTATCAATTTTGATTTAAAGGGAACATCCTCCTCATAGATCAAGCTGCACTCAAGGTACCCCATAAAAAGATCTGCATATATTGGTGCAAATCTTGTACCCATTGCAGTACCATTTACTTGCAGATAACATTCCTTTCCAAAAAAGAAAACATTATTTTTCAACACAATTTCTATTAAATCAATCAACAGAGAGCAATGTTCAGAAGAATATAAACCATACTGTAATAACCAGTATCTAACAGCTTCTATACCCCCATCGTGAGGAATACTTGTATATAACGATTGTACATCAAGTGTACAAATATAACAATCTTCAGACAACCATATATCATCCATTAATTGTAAAAACTCATTTGTATCTTTGATTCTAGAGTTAACAAGGGCTAATAAAGGTTTTAATTGTTGCTCTAAATAGGCTGAAATTGACTCTGTAAGGGACCCTATTCCTGATACTATGGGTCTATCTGGGGGTGGAAAAATATTTTTATGAATCTTTGGTAATATATAAAATAATTGGGGTTTCGAAGTATTAACTAACAACTCTTTTAATAAATTTTCATCAATATATCCTTCAGATTTAAATTCTTTTAATCTTTTATCAATTTTTTGTTTTAAATCAGAAGTAGGATCAGACAAAGGTTTTAAATAAAACCTGTCATTACTGAATTGTTTCTTAACTTCCTTTATATATTCCTCTACATCCCATATTACCAAAGCACCACCCTTATCTGCTTTAAGTATCACTAGATCTTTATTTTCCATCAATCCTTTCAAAGCTGCCCTTTCTTTTATGAATGATGGTGTCTGAAGATGTTATTTTGATTTTTATAAAGTTCACCAAGTATACTTTCTTCAAATAATCTCACCCTAGGATGATAAGGGGGTACAAAGTTACTTTTTTAAAATCTTAAATCAGAGGTAGTAGAGATGTCACTTCTAGTATGAAAAAAATATTTTAAATTCAAACTTCTACAAAAATTTTTAATATCCATACACATATCATGTTGGGACAAAAAGAAAGAAGGTACATAATTAAAGCCTTTATTCAACACAGCTTTCTTATCAGCATTTAGCTGATACTTAGTTAAATTTACTATAAGTCCTTCATCATCTATTTCTCTTTCATCAGTCTCTCGAATTTCTCCCTCATCTCTTTCAAATATTCTATTCCGATGTTTCTTTCCACCCCTGAGGTTAAAACTAAGAAGTTAAAAAAGTTTAATAGAGATTTAGGTGACGCCAAGAGTGAAAATACCTACACCTGGAAACAGTCTAAAAGAGCAGTGCGTTTTAGTGAGAATGTTAAACCTAAATGCATTAAGCATAAAAGAAGCAAGTCAATTTTGAAACCTACATTGTATGGTAATAATCCTGAATCTAGTACATCGGAAATGTCCTGCAATGCAGTTAGCACGGACACAGACCTTGAGGCACTTGAGATACCTTCTCCTATACCTAAAAAGGTGAGATCGAAAGAAGGCCCTTTAGATGGGGTGGAAAGAAACATCGGAAGAGAATATTTGAAAGAGATGAGGGAGAAATTCGAGAGACTGATGGAAGAGAAATAGATGATGAAGGACTTATAGTAAATTTAGCTAAGTATAAGCTAAATGCTGATAAGAAAGCTGTGTTGAATAAAAGCTTTAATTATGTACCTTCTTTCTTTTTGTCCCAACATGATATGTGTATGGTTATTAAAAATTTTTGTAGAAGTTTGAATTTAAAATATTTTTTTCATACTAGAAGTGACATCTCTTCTACCTCTGATTTTAGATTAAAAAAAAGTAACTTTGTACCCCCTTATCATCCTAGGGTGAGATTATTTGAAGAAAGTATACTTGGTGAACTTCATAAAAATCAAAATAACATCTTCAGACACCATGGGTATAATTTGACATCAAAAGAAAGGGCAGCTTTGAAAGGATTGATGAAAAATAAAGATCTAGTGATACTTAAAGCAGATAAGGGTGGCGCTTTGGTAATATGGGATGTAGAGGAATATATAAAGGAAGTTAAGAAACAATTCGGTAAAGACAGGTTTTATTTAAAACTTTTGTCTGATCCTACTTCTGATTTAAAACAAAAAATTGATAAAAGATTAAAAGAATTTAAATCTGAAGGATATATTGATGACAATTTATTAAAAGAGTTGTTAGTTAATACTCCGAAACCCCAATTATTTTATATATTACCAAAGATTCATAAAAATATTTTTCCACCCCCAGGTAGACCCATAGTATCAGGAATAGGGTCCCTTACAGAGTCAATTTCAGCCTATTTAGAGCAACAATTAAAACCTTTATTAGCCCTTTTTAACTCTTGAATCAAAGATACAAATGAGTTTTTACAATTAATGGATGATATATGGTTGTCTGAAGATTGTTATATTTGTACACTTGATGTACAATCGTTATATACAAGTATTCCTCACGATGGGGGTATAGAAGCTGTTAGATACTGGTTATTACAGAATGGTTTATATTCTTCTGAACATTGCTCTCTGTTGATTGATTTAATAGAAATTGTGTTGAAAAATAATGTTTTCTTTTTTGGAAAGGAATGTTATCTGCAAGTAAATGGTACTGCAATGGGTACAAGATTTGCACCAATATATGCAGATCTTTTTATGGGGTACCTTGAGTGCAGCTTGATCTATGAGGAGGATGTTCCCTTTAAATCAAAATTGATAATGTGGCGTCGATATCTCGACTGGGCCATATGGTCAGGCTCATCAGATGAATGGGATATTTTTGTTGAACATCTAAATTTCAATGTATTTGATATTGTTTTTGTTGATAGAAAAGAGAAAAAAAGCTATTGATTTTAGATGTACATGTGGTTTTGAATGATGATGGTACCTTAGGGACAAGTCTTTGTAGAAAAACATTTACTAAAAATTCATTATTGAGGGCAGATAGCTGTCATCCAAAACATATTATTTCAAATATTCCGAGAAATCAACTACAGAGGGTTAGACGTATTTGTAGTAATGAGGAAGAATTTGGACAAGAGATAAAAAACATGGGCTTTAGATTTAAACAAAGAGGTTATAATAAGAAAGATATCGATAAGGAAATGTCAAAGGCTTTAAATATGAAGAGAAATTTGAAATCTAGAGATTTATCTGAGGTTGGGAATGAGAATGTTCCTTGTAGGTTAATTACTACTTTTGGAACTAATACGTTCAAACTTCGACATATAGTAAATAACTATTGGTACATTCTAAAACAGGACCAGTTTTTTGGTGGTTATTTGGGTGAATATTGTAAATTTGAGTATAAAAGAGGTAGGAATATTGGAGAGTCTCTCTCTTGGTATAAGAAGATGAGAGTGGATAAGAAAATTGAAAATATAAGTATAGGCTGTAATCCGTGTGGTAGATGCATTTATTGTAATATTATCCCTAAGGCTAAATCTTTTACATCTATTAACACCTCAAAAGTTTTTGATATAAAACATTTGATTACGTGTAAAACAGAATGGGTTGTATATATGGCAATATGTCGATGTGGGGCATTCTATGTAGGCCAAACGTCAAAATCTTTTAAAAATAGAGTGGCATTACATATTAGTGACATTAAATGTCAAAGAGTACGGAGTGCACTTTATAAACATACAATTGACCATAATACGGCCCATTTTATATTTGTTGGGATAGATACAATAGATAGGAATATTATAGGGGATGATAGAAAACATCTAATATTGGACAAAAAGGAAATGATGTGGATTTTGACTTTAGGGGCTTTGTACAGGCCAGGGTTGAATGAGAACTTATAGTGAACTATAGTTCATATTGCCAGTTCTATATGTATGTGTGTATGCATTTGTATGCATGTGTGTGTATGTGTATATGCATATATGTATGTATGTGTGTGTGTGTGTGTGTGTGAGTGTGTATATATATATATATATATATATATATATATATATGTATGTGTGTATGAATGTGTATATATGTATGTATATTTATATGTGATATCTATATTGTATGTATATATATTTATATATATATATATATATATATATATATATATATATATATATATATATATATTTTTTAAGAAAATGTATACTGTTGTGGTTATATAAGGTTAGTATGATATTATGTGATATGTCTCTTTAAGGGAGATGTATAAATGGTGACTGGTGTTTGTTTTCTTGATCCACTGATGATGCCTAAAGGGTGAAACTGGTTTGGTTTTGGATTATCTATTGTCTATTGTCTGCGAGCCATGGAATAAAGGATTTTCGCTCTTTCAGTGTGTGTTTACTATATTTGGGCAGTGCTGGATTTTATGTTGGTGATATATATATATATATATATATATATATATATATATATATATATATATACATATACAAAATATATATATATGTATATATATATATGAGTCTACTTTATTTCATTGAGTCTCATTTCACTGAATTTCATTTCACCACGACCACTTTGCTGTATATTCAAATTACTGAAAATTCACTTCACTGAATCTCATTTCACTGAACTGCAGTTAGTATATATGGCACTGTGTAGAGTACTGTAAAGCAAATAAAAGGTATATGCCATTTTCTCCACTCTAGTGCGATCCTGGAGTTACTATATATAGTTGGGGGGTGTGGGAGGTACAGCCCCCCACATTGGGGGTTGTTGGGGGCATGGTCCCCCACTTAGTTTGAATAAATATTGTCTTCTGGAGAAAGTTAGTCATTGGTGCTGCAACTATGCATGTCTATTGTTTAAAAGATATTGTTTTGAAGTTTTTGGTAAAATACAATATAAAACAAACAAGGTGGGGGGCTACGCCACCCACACCCCCCAGTATGGGGAGGATGTGCCCCCCCACACACCCCTTAACTATATATACTAACTCTAGGATTGCACTACAGTGGGGAAAAGGGCATATACCTTTTACTTGCCTTACAGTACTCTACACAGTGTCATATATACTAAGTTCAGTTCAGTGAAATGAGATTCAGTGAAATGAGTTTTCAGTTATTTGTGTTTTCAGTGAGGTGGTCGTGCTGAAATGAAATTCAATGAAATGAGAATCAACGAAACAAAGTAGACCCATATATATATATATATATATATATATATATATATATTTTTTTTTTTTTATTGTTTTAACTAAAACCTGAGTAATGTAGCACTCTCTGCATGCACAGTATAAACTGTAGCAACCGTTTAATATATTTGTAGCAAACAGTTTAGTACAGCTTAAAAGAAATTATGTTGATGGAGGGTTGGGGGCAGTGCACAGAAACAACATCTGAATATCTGGGGAAGGAGAG
This sequence comes from Protopterus annectens, assembly GCF_019279795.1. Taxonomy (NCBI): domain Eukaryota; kingdom Metazoa; phylum Chordata; order Ceratodontiformes; family Protopteridae; genus Protopterus; species Protopterus annectens. The sequence continues at coordinate 295,290,958 of NC_056739.1, forward strand.
AGGGGGGCATGTCATGAATCTGGCCACCTGGTTGGTGTGCCACTAGAAGGAATGCCCTCATTTTTTCCCTTCATTGGAAGAGTGTGGGGGTGTAGATCTAGCCGTAATAAGCCAATTGCTTACAATGTATTGATTAACTTATTACACTGAAGTGTTTTTTTTCCCTCTTGACTTGAAGAGCAGAGGACGTGGGGCATTGGTTCATACTACTACCCCAGGTGCTGATTGAGCCAGCTACACTTCTGTCCCTGTCAAAACCGACAATGGCCCTAGAAATGACATCTAATTTATAATGCTTAGTAAAGGTGTGGGCAGAAAACCAAGTATCAGTTTTCAAAATGGATTCAGTATCCAGACCCTCGAAAAATGCATCAGAAGAGGCTACTGTCCAGGCAGAACAAGACCTAACATAATAAGAAAACTGCTTGTCTTGAAAGGAACAAAAAGAAATGGACTTAGAAATCCCAAATGAAATGGTTGGCTTTGAAACAGTCAAACCCAATATTCTGTGATGTAAACAAAAAAAAAAAGTTGCTCAGATTTTCTGATATCTTTTGAGTTGTCCAGCTAATACAAGAGAAGTATATGTGGATCCATGGTTTGAAAAATCCTCTCACTAGCAGTCTGTACAGAGAAGAAAAAAAAGGGAAGATGAATTGTTTGATTTAAGGACAAATCATTAACCCCCTTGGGTATAAAAGGAGGATTGGTACAAAGAGAGGGACCCTGTCCCTGTGAAAAAACACAAATGGAGGAACTGCCATCATTGTCTGAAGCTCTGAGTGTCTCCTAGCAGAGGTAAAAGCCACCAATAGTACCCAATTCCAAGTACAGTACAGGAGGGAAAAGGAAACAACAGGCTCAAATGGAGACCAAGTTAATTTCTCCAGAACAAAATTAAAGTCCCAAGGAGGAGGAATAGGCCTTCCTGAGGGTCTAATATGAAGGATGCCTTTCAAAAATTGATTGACTTCAAAATAAGAAGCGAGAGGTGGATGCAAAGCAAACAAGCAGAAATTGCTGTCAAATTAGCTTTAATATAGCTTTAATAGATAAATACACCAGAACAGAAGTGAGAAACTCACACAGATAAGAAAGGATTGTGGGAATACTCACAGAAAAGGGTCCAGGTCATGCAAGAGATAGCAAACAGAAAATCTATTCCATTTACCCAAATAGTATTTTCTAGCGTTATGCAAACCCTGAAGCACATCCTCAGAATTTGGTGTCTAAAAGGAATCAAAACCCTGTCAACCACTGTCAAGTGAAGAATGGACAAGAGAGTGTGAATATGAGATCCCTTGTCATGTCTGAGGATATCCATCCTTTCAGGGAGTATCTGATGATTGCTCCTGACCATGTGAAATAAAAGGTGGAACCAAGTGCTGTCTTGGCAAAAAGCAAGTCATTATCAAGCTTTTGGGTGTGCCCCACATGATCTTTTACAGAACTTTTGGTAGTAGAGAAAGTGAGATAGGAATACAGAAACATCTCCTTCTGACAAAAAGACATGGTGTCCACTTTTCAAACTAGAGGACTTGACACTCTGGAACAGAAAGTACAGTTGTGTAAAATCTTACCTTAGCAGTAGATGTCCTTTTTTCTGTTGCAGTATTCATAACATGTGGGATCTCCTGACATGGAGACCCCAATGTCTGACCAGTATACTGAAGCCTTTACATCTTCCTAGCATCAAACATAAAGTATATTTTCCCAACAAAGGCATAGGGCATGGAGGTGATATAAGTGCACTCCATACTTGGAACTAGAGCAACCCTAGCAAAAAGGAGAGCATGCACACCCTGATGGAGAGAAGAAAAGAAGTGAAAGGCAAGGGCCCCTCTGCCAGCAAAGTGTTTATAGGTGTAAACTAGGCTAACTACAACTAGGACCCTTATAAGACTAACTGTACAATTCAAATGTGACCCACAAATTTGATTTATATAGGGGGTGCTTTACTGACTGCCTCTTTCCATCAGAGCCATAGGAGCGAGATCAGGGGTGAATTTCTGATTACCCATCCATTGGTCCAAGTTGCACTTAAAAAGGAATAGGGATGAATGAACTCTGCTTCACATGGATGGGGAGCCTGTTCCAGAAAATAGAAATTCTCTGAGAAAAATCTCTGTCTCTCCAACATGTCCTATTTTGTCACAAACAAAATTTAGGTCTTTAAATTTTAATTTCTGATGTGGTTTGTTTTGCAGAAGTCCAAAAGATTCATCAAAACAGGGTCCAGGGATACCTTGTATTCCAGGCAAAGAACACCTCTCAGAAGACTGTATAATACTGAGCAGAGAGACAGGGCTTTGGGGTGATCCATGTAGGATATTGTGTTTACAACCTGTATTCTTTTTGTAAGGAAACTTTGTGAACATTCCAGTTGCTGCATGTGTCTGGTCAGGTACATACTGAAATGGGGCATTATACTCTATGATGGGTCTGATGAAGGCAGAATACAGTGGTATGATGACATCTCTGGACCTAGATACTTATACTCCTGCTTATAAATTGAGCAACACAGAAGATTTTTCTTACTACCTTGGAACCATGCTGGTTAAAGTCTAGGTTACTATATACATGAGTTTTCAGATCTCTTACTAGTGAATCATCTTTTGAGGGTAGAGAGTAGGAACTGTTAGGTGGATAAAAGCTGGTTACTATGACAAAACCAGAAAAGTGCAAACAAATGTAACTAACAAAACATGGTTCAAACACACTAAATGTTTAATGGACACAAATAAAACAAAAGAAATATATAAAATGGTAAGCACACTCTCACTAAATTAGTGCTTCCTCAGACCAGGGTATTATATTGATGACATGGTTACCCTGGGTGGTAGACTTCCCAAAAAGGTACTATAATGCATTTCTTGGTGTTGAGTTTTAAGCCATGGTTCTTATCTTGCGGGGATTCAATGACTACTCCCAGTTTGCAATCATATGCAAAGTTGGTCAGCCAAATTCCTTTGACATCTGAGAAATAAATGCAGAGCTCTGGGGGACTCCATTGGTGACCAGCCTCTTTGTGGAGGTGACCTGACTGTTTCTAACCTCCTTGGTCCTATCAGTTTAGCTATCCAACATGTTATAAAGGTGTTTATAACTAGTTCCATATGTTTGTTGACAATGCCTGAGTGCAGTATTGCATCAAATGTTTAGTCAGATCTAGGTAGGCCATATGCTTCATTGGTATTGCATCAAATGTTTAGTCAGATCTAGGTAGGCAGTATGCCTCATTTTTCCCTTTTCATTGAAGTCCACCAGATTCAGTAAGCATGACCTTCCTTTGACAAAGCCAAACTGAGATGGATCCAGTCTCTGGAGGTCTCATATGTCCTTGTTTATAATCTCCATGATAATTCTTTCCATGGCTTGGCAAAAATGTCTAGTCAGACTAATGAGTCTGTAGTTTCCAGGATCTATTGAAGGCCTTCCCTTAAGTTGCAGTCCTCCATTCACATGGCACAAAGCCTTTTTTAAAGTCTACAGTTAAATAATAACAACAGCAGACTGATAAGTCACATTTTAGACTACTTAGGATGTATCCTGGGATGTTATCAGGGGCCACTGAGACTGTGTTCTTGGCTTTAGTGAATGCAGCCAGTACTTGTTCCCTAGTTATAGCTGGAGGGTTATGTTTGAGGGTATTTTTGAGTGGATGGCTGGGGATGAGAGAAGGTTAAAACTGAAAATGAATTTGTGCACTAACAGGTTTGCTATGTTGCCAGGCTCAGTGAATGTTGCACCATTAACCACCAGTTCAGCACATTGCAGTGTGCTGCCCCTGAGGTTTCTGACATAGTGTAGAAGGCCTTATGGTTCACTTGGGTGGCTTTGTCCACATCAAAGCTAGTTTTGCTTGACCTAATTAACCCTCTTAGTTGCCTGTTTACTTCAATGAGAGAGTTTCACTTTTTATGAGAATTACCCTTCCTGATTTTTGCCATATTTTATTTCCTTTTGTTGCATAACCTGTTTAATTTGGGATGCCACCAGTGTGATTTGTTTCTCGGGCTAGTCCTGGGCTTACTTTTGGTAGGTATAGCAGCCTCTGTCTGGTCACTGACATGACTGTACAGAGGTTCTGAGAGCAATTCAGCATAGGTTGTTTTGTTCTCTGGTTTTAGATAGGCACTGAATTTTGATAATCCATAACTTAATTAAAGGTAATTTGCCTTGGAATAGTTCCCAAGTGTTACTGGTTTTAATGGGATTGCATAGTTGATGTTGAAGGAAATAGCCTTATGGTCCGACCTTATCAGGAAGGATGAAACACTGGGGGTGGGGATGGTACAGTGTTCTCCCATATTTTTAAGCACAAGATAGAGTATGTTGGAGCCTCTTGTGGGTGCATTCACTATTTGGTTAAGGGTATTTGTATTTACAAAGTCCAGCAATCTCTATGAATGTAGAATTGAAGCTGTGTAGGATTCAAAGTCTATAAAGAGGTAATTAAAGTCTCCAATGTGTAGGGTGTTTGGGTTGGATGGTAGGTGTTTCCAGTAGGTCTAAGTATGCATTGTGAGTTTCTTGGAACATGGAGGGTGACCTATAGCTGGCAAGGATATGGTACGGGATTTTGTTTATGGTGATCTGCATATGCAAGAACTCAGTGCATCATCCTGTTTGACTACCCCAGAGGTATGCTTGCTATTAATGTATATTGAGACACCTCCTCCTCTAGTCCTTTTCTGTGCAGCTACTGGCCTAAAAGTGTGGAAGCTACTGAAACCTTGCACAGACAGGGTACTCTCTGTTCCCTACAGAAGAAAGAGAAAAAGATGTGCAGGAGAGAGGGACTGAATATTGCAACACTGAAGAGGATGACATCTACTTTTATGGTAAGATTTTACACAACCATACAATGTCCTTCTTTATCATTGTTGCAGTATTCATAATATGTTGGAGAGTACCACAGCTATTGTAAAGGATGGATGGGAGGTGGAAGGCACAGAGGAGCCCTCCACAAACTCATAAAGGATAGCCCTGGCAAATCCTACCCTGGCCCTGGAAATTACATCCAGTTTGTTAATGTTTAGTAAGGGTGTGGTGAAAGGACCAAGTAGCAGCTTCAAGGATGGATCTAGCATACAAACCTTTAAAGAACATTCCAGAATAGGCTACTGCCATTATAAAATGAGCTTGAACATAAACAGAAAACAAACTGTTTTTCATGAAAATAACAAAAAGAAGTGACCTTAGTAATACAGGAGGAGATTGTTTGCTTAGAAACCATCAAACACAATATCATGGAATGAAAAGAAACAAAAAGCTTCTCAGATTTGTGGATAACCTTTGTCTTATTGAAATAATACCTGAGCTGTCTATGTAGATCCAAGTTATAAAGAAACTTATCACTAACAGAATGTGGAGAAGGAAAAAAAAGGAAGGAAGCTAAATAAATTGGTTAAGAGACGACTCATTGACCACCTGGGGCCTAAAAGGATTAGTACACAAAGAAACCCTGTCACTACGAGAAAAGCAAAATGGGAGGGATTGCCGTCTGAGCCTGAAATTCAAAAACACTCTTGGCTGAATTAAGGGCAACCAGGAAGACAGTGTTCTAGGTGCAGTGTTGCAAAGCAGCAGCAGTGGGTTTAAAAGGAGACTGAATCAATTTTTCAAAGAAAAAATGAAGGTCCCAAGAGGGAGGAATAGGTTTTCACGGGAGCCTGATAAGGATGACCCCTTTTAAGAATCTGGCCTCAAAATGAGATAGCAATGGTGGGTTCAGGGGTGGGTTTAAGGGCAGACAAGCAGAGAATGCTGACAAGTGAGCTTTAACAGAAGAATGTGCTAGGCCAGCATGGAGCAGTTCACATAAAAAAGAATGGACCAAAAGGACACCCCACTGAGATGGGATCCTGGTGAGGCTTGAGACACAAAACAGAAAATCTCTTCAATTGAACCACATAGGACTTTCTGGCAGGGGGTTTCCTGGCCTCCTGCAGAACCCAAACGTACTAAAAAAGTGGTTTCTAAAATCAATCAAAACCCTATCACCCAAATTGTCAATTGAACAGTATGCAAGTGAGGGTGAATGAGAGATCTCTTGTCATGTGTGAGAAGATTCATCCTGTGAGGGAACTTATGATGATTACCCCTGGCTAGATGAAATAGAAAGGATAACCAGTGCTGACCACTTGTGGAATACCCACTAATGTACTATGTCCAGAAAACCTCTCTGTGAAGCATCCATTCATGAAGTTGTGTCCTGGACCTGCTCAGGGAATCTGCCACAAAGTTGTGTTCTGAAGGGATGTTGACCACCTGAAGGGTTACCTGATGGTGGATAACCAAATCCCAGGCCTGAAGGACTATTCTGCAAATAAAATAAGACCATGTGCATCCCTGTTTGTTGATGTATGACATGATTGTGGTGCTGTTTCTAAGACCTTTAAAGGACCTTCAGACTAAAGATAATGGAAGGCCTGATGAGTAAGAATGAGTGCCCTCATTTTTTTATGTTGATGTGGTCTGATCTCTGATGAATGGGACATAAATCCTTAACCCTCATATTGTTAGAAGAGGCTCCACACTCCAGATCAGAAGCATCTGTGAGCAGCCCTTGGATAGGGGTAGGACTGGATTGAGGAAAATCTGCTGAATCCACCAGTGAACTAGTGTTTGAGATAAGGGATTAAGGGAACTGGAGTCTCCAGAGGGTAGCAAAGTTGGAGCCAAACCATCTTTAGGAACTACTGAAGCTTCCTCATATGAAGCTTAGCAAAGGGAAGTAAGGGAATAGTAGATGCCATGAACCCCAGGGATCTGAAAAATTCCCTTGCAGGAATGACAGAAAGGGGAATTAGAGACTGGAAGTAGGTTGTCAGAAACAGAATCTTGGGAGAAGGAAGAGAAGCCAACATTGGAATGGTTTGGATTCTGCAACCCAGAAAAATGTGGTCTTAGGAAGGGGTCAGAACTGACTTCTTGAGATTGATGGTGAATCCCATAGTGCACAGAAGGAGCAAGGTGAAATGTAGATCCTGCAGAAGCCTATATTGAGAGGAAGCCTGAAGCATGTCATTCAGATATGGGAATATCTGGTTTCCTTGAAGCTTGCAAGAGAATATAACAGGAGCCACTTGCCCACTGTTCATTGTTCATATGTCAAATATGGCAAATACTCTTGGGGCAATATGAAAACCAAAGACCAAAGCAAAGAATTGAAAATGAGAGGAAGATAGGTGCTTTAGATATAGGCAGACCATAAAAGCCTGCAGAAGTAAGACAGGAAATAGCCTGGGTGGAAAGCATTCAGAAAGAGAGAGTGTTTAGAAACATATTTAGAAAAGAGGTCAATGTCTCCAGAACCCACGTTTTCTAAGATCCAAAAACATTCTAGAATAAAAACCTGTTCCTCTTTGAGATTTTTCAGTGGGTGGGATGGTGCCCTAATCCAGTAAATCCTGAAAGACCACAGAAAAATGAGAAAGTTGGTCTGGAGGAGGTTAAGGAAGACCTGAGAAGGGGTAAGGGATTTCTATACCATAAAATAGCCATGACAGATATTGGACAAAACCCAGGAGTCTGAAGTAATCTGTTGTCAGACAGGAAGAGACAGGGTAACCTGTGCAAGGGAAAGGGGAGAACGTATATCAGATGGAGGCAGATTTGTCCTGAAGAGGGGGGGTTTGAGTTTTAGAAGTCTGAGTGGGTTTATCACATAACATAAGCTTTAGAAGGCTGAAGAGGCTGCATACAAAGAAAGGCAGACTTAGAAGGACAGTTTCTCTGCAATTTGGGTATAAGAGAAACAGAAGCTGCTTAAGATACTGCATACACTTACCTTTGTCTTGTAGAGTCTTAAGTCAATAGTAGCTGTACCAAAGAGATTTTCATTGCCCAAAGTATCATTTAGTAACTCGGCCTTAATGTAATCAGGTTAAGCCTGGAGGTGAATCCAAGAGTAGATCCTCATAACTGAACCTGAAGCAGCAGGTCTAGAGGATATACCAGCTGCATCATAACTACATTTGATGGAGTGACGGGCAACCTGAGAGGTGAAATTCAATAAGGAGAGGGCAGCAGTCTTACCTCAAAGTCAGGAAGGTCTGACTCCCCTTCCACCTCAGATTGAGCAAAAGGGTCAAAACATATGTGGCCATATGATAATTTATGGCTCTGAAGGCCAGAGTGCCAGAAGTGTACGCCTTTTTCCCCCAGCATCTCCATAACTTGACTGTCTTTATCAGAAGGAAGAAGTTTGGAAAAGGGTAAAAGCTTGGATGGCTTGTCAGCAGAAACAGAGACTACAGCAGGGTCTGAAGGAGGACACATATAAGAGGTACTTGAGGGCCTTAGACACCTTATAAAGGTGGCCTGAGGTTAGGAATGAGGCTGCAAAGAGGCAGTTGCAAATGTATCCAACAAGGCATCCAACTTGGCGGGGGGGGGGGGGTAGCAGACATTTTAGGAGATTTCATTTGCAACAGCTCATAATACCTCTTGTGAATACAAGAGACTTGTGAGCAGTCCCACTTAAAATTCTCAACATGTGAACTACTGTGCACCCAAAGGACAACTCCTCAAATGGAGAATCCAGACTCAAGGAAACCTCTTCTTCAGACCTATAGTCCAAAAGTTGAGGTAACTTGTGGGGAGTAGGCCAATGATTAATCTCCTGAATCCACCACCTCATCTAAAGAATCAGACTCCCTATTCCTTTTAGCTGGAGTAGATGACCAAGGAGAATTAGGTACAGATACCCCTGAGATGGTCTGAAAGCCATCAGGTTATTGAGTAACTCCTGGGTAAAGATCTTCCATTCCCTCTGAGTGTCCTTGTGGAATATGTGTACTTTTGTCCTGCCTTTTTAGTGAAATGTCAGCTTTGACCAACTCAGGACACTTTGAGCCATGCCTAGACTCAATAGGGCTACCAGGGTCCTCTTCCATAACCAGAATCTGGGGAATGCCCCTAGGCCTTTTGGAAATGATCAGTCATGGTTCCTTCACCATTAGTAGAGGATGTTTGCATTGCCTCAGAGGTCACATGAGAAGCTGGTTCCATGCTAGCCTCTGACAGGGTCACAGAGGAGGAAACCAGTGGCAACACTGGATGGTCTTCAGGGTCTCCAACCTCCTCAACAGAAATATCAGCAGAGGCTGGACAGCAGAAAAATCAGACAAAGACTTTTTTGTTTTTTGTTTTGTTTTAAGATGGCTGTTCCTCAGTGTACATGAACTGGCCATAGCACCCTGGGGTCAAAAGTTTGAGACATTGGTTCTCAAGGTAAATTAACCAAGAGAACAGATGGCTGCAAAGCATTTTGGGAACAGACACCTGATAAATGGTACACTGGGCTTAATAGTGTGAAGCACCTAGGCAGAATAAACACTTCTTGTGATGTTCTTAATGGAGACTCTGCCTCCTACACTGACATTTTCCCTTCCTGGATGGCATGATCCCTTAGTACACAAAGAAAGAAAAAGAAGGATCCCCAATGGGACATTTATCTGTAAATGACTTGGTAGAAGCCATCTCAGGAAAGGTCATTCAGACCAACATTTAGCTGTGGCATTCAGACTGGTGGCAAAGAAATTCTGAATATGGAGCATACTTTATGTCACCTTTATGCCCTACACCTATGCCAGGAGTATATCCCTATTGTAGGATGCTAAGAGGATATAAAGGCTTTGGTATACTGGCTAGATATTGGGCTATCATCGGCAGGAGTTCCCATATGCTATGAATACTGCAACACATTATAAATACTGAACACTGAAAAGGAAGCACATCTTGTGGAGTTGTCTGTTCAAGTGGGAGGCAAATAGATCAACTCAAGGAATACCACAGTGATGTGCAATGTCCAGAAACACCACCCTATGAAACATCCATTCATGATGATCTTCCTTGGACCCAAACTGTCTGCCACAAGCTTGTACACTGAGATAATGTAAACCACCTGAAGAAATAATTGATAGTAGACCACAAAATTCCATGGCTGAATAGCCAAATTGCAAAGGAGTTAAGACTTTGTGACCCTTGCTTGTTGATGTACCACATGACTGTGGTGTTGTCAGTAAAAATTCTTATAGGACCTGGAACCCAAAGGGAGTGAGAAGAATAAAGAGACAGAATCAGACCTCTCATTTTTCTTGATGGCAATATGGTCTGTTAGCTGTTGATGGAACCAAAGACCCCTGACTTTGAGGTTATTGGATGATGCCCCTCAGCTTGATCAGAAGCATCTGTATATGCCTGCGTGGCAAACAAACCTGAAAAGACAGACCTTGAATTAGGGAAATCTGATGAATCTACCAGTGGAGCTCAACCTTGCGACAAGGCAAGAGGAGGACAAAAAAATGCAGAGAATGGCAGTTCTGAAACCATACAGTCTTGAGATAGCATTAAAATGTTCTCATATGGAGCCTGACAAAGGGAACATTGAGAATAGTGGATGCCATGCACTCCAGAACTTCCAGAAATTCCCTGGCAGAAAAGACTGGAAGAGGGAGAAGAGACTGGAAGTAGATAGAGAGAATCTTGGAAGGCGAAAGGCAAGCCATCATTGGCTGTGTCAGCATCCTGCATCTTAAAAAGACTTGGTCCTGAGAGGGGGTCAGTGTAGACTTTTTGAGATTTAGGTTGAACCTCACACTGTGACGATAAGCAACATATAATAACTGATATTATAAGTGAAGTAAAAGATAAGTGAAGATAAGCAACAGCAAAGTGGAAATCTTGAAGGAGGAGCTGCTAAGTGGCCTGAATCAATAGGTAGTCTGCATTGCTCTGAGTATCACTCATCTCTGTAGTATTACATTTGTTTTGTTTTAAGTTTTCTGTTCTGTTGGAGTTTTAAGAGTTCTTGGCTAGGGTCAGTTAAAAAAAGTTACCAAGAATTCCTTTGCAAACTGTGAATAACATCAGTTAATTTATGAAGATCTGAGAGACATAATTGCTATTTTATTTAGAAATATCTGTAGTTATCTGAAGTGTTTGTGTGGTCTGCGTTGCTCTGAGTATCACTCATCTCTGCATTTAATTTTGATTTGAAGCTCTTTATTTAAGGTTGGATCACTTCTATTTTGTATCATATTCTAGTATTACATTTGTTTTGTTTTAAGTTTTCTGTTCTGTTGGAGTTTTAAGAGTTCTTGACTAGGGTCAGTTAAAAAAAATTATCAAGAATTCCTTTGCAAAGAATTCCTTTTCAAACTGTGAATAACATCAGTTTATTAGTGGGAGGAGCTGAGATACAGCATTGATATATTATTTAGAAATATCTGTAGTTATCTGAAGTGTTTGTGTGGTCTGCATTGCTCTGAGTATCACTCATCTCTGCATTTAATTTTGATTTGAAGCTCTTTATTTAAGGTTTGATCACTTCTATTTTGTATCTTATTCTAGTATTACATTTGTTTTGTTTTAAGTTTTCTGTTCTGTTGGAGTTTTAAGAGTTTCTCACCCACCGGCCCAGCACTTGTTGTGTTCTTAAATTTGGTCAATTTTGAGTTGCCCACGCCTACTATAAATCTCATTTTGGGCAATCCTCCCAGTCCCATCTCATCAGCTTTTTCTACTGAGTAGAGAGAGATCATTGGGGAAGGCCCACCCCCTTAGTTTATCAAACTTTTGGTTCACGCACTTGGGCTTCAGGCCAGTTATTTTACATTAAGAAGGTTTGTGGTCTGCAATCTTGTGGGAGTAGAGGGTAGATTCTACCCTTCTGAGCTGGGAATTTATGGTTAAAGGCTTATTGTGCCTGCTTATTTGAACTGTTTCTTTCTGAAACTGGTACACCTTGTTTGCTATAGCATAGACTCGATTCAGACCTGCTGAATCTTCCTTTGTTTGTATAACTTGAGCACTAATCCAGGCCATCTTTTTTTAGAGAAGCTTCCCCTGCATCCTAGTGGCAGTAGTATGCAGTTAGAACTTGTCTGGCTGAAGACTGCTGGAACGGGGCTCAGTTTTTAGCTTTTTTATTGGTTAATTGGTTAATTTGTTTAAATCAGTTTGCTCATTTGGTACTGTTATATTTTAAAAAATTGCACTTTATTCATCTACTTTTACTATATTTATGTTTCTTCCTACTTTATTACTTTATTTTGCTTTTGCTGCCAATTCTGCTGCATTTATTACTGCTTGTTAGTAGCCTGATTAAATCGTAACTGTCATTCTAAGCCTTTTGGTTTAAACACTTGGGCTTCAGGCCAGTTGTTTTACATTAAGAATGTTTGTGGTCTGCACTCCTGTGGCAGGACAGGTAGCTTACATCCTTCTAAGTTGGGAGTTGCTGATTGAAGGCTTAGTGTCTGTCATTCTAAACGTCATAGTTCTGGTTTAAGCACTTGGACTTCAGGACAGTTATTTTACATTAAGAAGGTTTGTGGTCTGCACTCTTGTGGGAAGAGAGGGTAGATTCTGTTCTTCTGAGCTAGGAATTTCTGGTTAAAGGCTTATTGTGCCTGCTTATATGAACAGTTTCTTTCTGAAATTAGTGCACCTTGTTTGTTGTAGCATAGACTAGATTTAGACCTGCTGAATCTTGCTTTGTTGGTAGAACTTGAGCACTAATCCAAGCCATTTTTTTGGAGAAGGTTCCCCTGCACCCTAGTGGCAGGAGTGTGTAGCTGGAGCTTGTCTGATTGAAGACTGTTGGAACAGGGCTCAGTTTTGAGGATTTGTATTGGTTAATTGGTTAATTTATTTAAATCAATTTGCTTGTTTGCTACTGTTATATTAAAAAAAGTTCTAGCTTGTTTCACCACCTTTCCTGTTACTAGAGTAGTCCAAATACATATTTGCTGTATTCAGGACTGTATTGTAGTTTCTGAGTTCCCCAGACATTTCTGTGTTAAAGGGAAGCCTCTCAGCTTATCAGTGGGAGTGGTAAGTACTAGGTAGCCTATATACCACAAGAGGAGTGGTTTCTAGCTCCCTTTCAACTTTGTGCTTTATGCATGCCATGCAGCACAACTAAGCTGGGGTAAACTACTACCAGTGCCAGAAAGTCTGCGCTTCAATTTTTTTCCTTTGATCTTGCTAGTTCTCTTCTCTCTTGCATTTAACTAGCTTATTCACCTAGCACTTCATCTGGCTTTTTGTAGCAATTATTGTGTGCTAACAGCACTAAATGTCCTATAAGGAAACAGCTCCAGTACTTATTAATAATGACCATCACTCCTGGCATGTCTAAAGGTCAGTTCCCTGTGCTTTATCCTATTAACCTGGTGAACTTGGGCATTCTGAGGCAGTGTAGCAACTGCCTCATGTGCACAGACAACCCTCAACTCTTAGCTACCAACTCTCAGACTTGTGAGAGATGAACTTATATATCCAAACTGGAAGACATGCACTCTCCAGCTAAGACCAGAATAGCTGGTCAAGAGGAGAAGGTCAACACCTGTGCCACACCACATGGAAGACATAGCCCTTTAGAGCACCCACCATCACAGCTCTCACATGAAAATACAAACCACACACCCACCTTTGTGGAGGCTCTCAATAGAAAACTACCCAAACAGCAGGGACCTCCAAATCAGAAATGCACTCGACTACCACAACACAGCACAAATCACAAGACACATAGCTCACCTTCACAGTGTGCCCCTCAACCTAAGCCCCTAAGGCAAAACAGCTTACCCAATACACTAATCATAGGTGACTCGATAGTGAGGCACACTGATGTCCCACTCACAAAGTTGAATAAGGAGAAGGTAACAGTTAGCTGTCTGTTGGGTGCCAGGATCCAACACATAACACACACACTCAGGTCACTCCACAACAAGTACAAGTATGACTCTGTCATTGTCCATGTGGGTGTGAATGACCTGAGACATACCTCCCTGGACTACAAAAAAGGAGACATGGAGGAGCTCTCGGATTATGTGGCCCAGAATGATACTGCAGTACAAGCAGAAAATGATTGATTTCAACAATTGGGTAAGTTTTTGGTGTCATTCTAAGGGGATCCAGTATCTATCTACTTGGGATGACATGATTGACAGACCTCGATGCTTTGTCAGAGATGGCCTGCATCTGTCACCCCTAGGTTTCCGGATACTGGCTAAGGCTCCTGCCACCCCTATAGTGCCTTTTTTAGGCAGTGTTCCAAAGACCAAATTACCACTGTAACAGCTATAAATAAATGCAATCTGAGGGTCATGCTGCTCAACGCTCGATATCTAAATCTCAAGATGCACTCACTCGAAGCACTCCTCAAAATGGAGAACATTGACATTTATGCTGTAATGGAGACCCAGTTTAAACCAGCAGAAAGCACCCCTGTACTACCAGGAGGTCTATATCACATAGTCAAAGTTCCATACCTCTGAACACCTAGTGGTCGAACCATTATGTTCGAAGTTACAAACCTTCGACTATGGAAAAAAAAAAGAACGGACAACAAAATAAATTGTTGTAAGCAGGGGGGCAAGCTCCCCTGCAGCCCCCACACCCCCCGCTACTTAAATATACCAACTCCGAGATTGCACCACATTGAACAAAATGGAAACCTCCACTTATGGAGATTTCCAATGAAAAGCTCAAACTTTTACAAATTCAAACTTATGGTCTCGACCATATGTGGTTCGAACTTGTAAAAGTTCGACTATGTGATAGGAACCTGCTACCAGGCTATAACTCATGCCACACCTTTCAGCCCCAGAAATTGGACTAAAGCTCCAAAAGTGGTGGCATCTCCATTTTCATAAAGAATACGCACACCTTTAGACTAGTAGCCCAGCATAACGCATCAGAGATACTTCAGGTATAACTAACAGTGGGTAAGATGGTGATTCAGTTCGTAGTCTTCTATAGGTCCCCAGCCATGTTCAAGACTTTCTTTCCACGTTCCTAAGCATCCTGGAAACTATTAGAGTCTAACCCAACACTCTCATACTAGGTGACTTCAACTACCCATCTATCAACTGGAAAAACTACTCATGCACCAATACACTTCCCCAGCGCTTCCTGGAATTCATTAATTCCAATGCACTGGACCAGCTCATTCTTACCCTCACTAGAGGAAACAACATCCTTGACCTGGTTATTACTAACATGGGCAACCGTTGCTCAACAACAATAGTCAATTCCTCCCTGGTTAGATCCGACCACAAACTAATTGCCATGGAAATCCACATCTCACCAACACCACCAGCAAAGGTAACCACCATGAAAAACTTCTCCAAAGCTGACTTTGGGCTCCTAAAAACAGAGGTGGGTAAATTCACAGCACCCATGCAAATGGAAAATAGGTGCATGACCATCGAATCATACACCAATGCACTGTATGAACACGTACATAAATGCATGGAACTAGCCATACCCAACAGAACCAAGACGCTCTCCTCCAAAAAAAGAAAGTCAATTAGGTGGTTCCCTGCCATTAACAAGTTCTACAACAGAAAGAAGAAACTGTTGCAGAAAAAGGTGAAGTTCCAAGAGTAAAAAAACTTCCTTATTAGCCTCAACAAAAAGTTGAGATCCCTCATCAAAACCTCTAAATTCTAGCTATGAAGGTAGAATTGCAACAGACACTAAAAACAACAACAAAGCCTTCTAGAGTTATATCAAGAATCTCCACAGCAATACCAAGATTTGCTATGAGTTACTGCACAATGGAACCTCCTATACTGAGCCAACAGATATTGCCAACATACTGGCCGACGAATTCTGTGCCAACCTTACCCCTCTCTCCCCACAGAAAAGACCAATCACAATACTGGAAGAATGCCAGACACCCAGCATTACTGCAGCACAGGTTAATGCTGCATTATCCAAGGCCAAGAATACAGCTTCCATGGGACCTGGCAATATCCCTGGCTGTGCTCTATATGAACAACAAAGTGAACTGGCACCAGACCTGTATGCTCTGTTCAATCACAGTCTCACCTCAGGCTTTGTCCCTACAGAATAGCACACTGCTACAGTCATCCCTCTCCATAAAGGGGGACTGACTACAGACCCTGGGAATTATCACCCCATTAGCCTGACGAGTCTGATATGTAAGGCTATGGGCCTCATCATCATGGACCTAATTAACAAGGATATAGGGAATCTCCAAACTCTGAATCCCATGCAATTTGGTTTTGTGAAGGGTAAATTATGCCTGGTCAACCTGGTTGACTTCTTTGAGTCAGTCACCAGAGCTGTGGATGAAGGTGCAGCAGTTCATACAGCCTACTATGATCTGGCCAAGGCCTTTGATACCATTCCCCACTCAGGAATTATTGATAGACTCAAACTAGGCACCAACCCCTATATCACTAGATGGGTTGCAAACTGGCTCACAGATAGAACCCACAGTGTGAAAGTAGCAGACTCCAAGTCAGACTGCCGATCAGTCATGAGTGGAGTCCCACAGGGATTGGTCCTGGGTCCTCTCCTGTTTGGCATCTACTTCTGAAAAGTCCAGGCCAACATGGAGGGACCCTGGCTGACCAAGTTTGCCGATGATTGCAAGCTGGGAGCCATTATTAACTCCCCAAGTGATGTAGACATCCTACAGAAAGGCCTCACTGACACGAACGACTGGTGTCGAAACCATGGCCTTAAGCTTAATGCCAAAAAATGCATCATCATTCCCTTTGGGAAAAACTCAGTTCCTTCTAATTACCACATTGATGGTAGCCCACTGAACACTGAAAGGGTTATAAGAGATCTTGGGACACAGGTTGACAGCAACCTCTCCTTCGACCACCACTTTGCCACTGTGGTCAGAAAGTCCTTCTATGTGGCACATCTCATTACCAAGGGTTTTGCATCCAGGAAGAAACAGGGCATCATCTTTCTCTACTCTTCCCTCATTAGACTAATCATCAAGCATAATGCCCTATTTGGCATGTACCTCACTAAACACCTGCAACAGCTGAAAAGGCCACAAAAGTACCACATGAAGAGGATCCTAGGTGTTAAACACATGCCCTACATGGACAGAGTTAAAAAACTCCAGCTTTTCTCTGTCTTATATCATCTATTGAGGCAATCTCTGCTTGATTTACAATGCCATGTCTGACCCAGCCCTGTTAGAAATGTTACACCTAAAGAAATCCCAGTCCCTCCACACCACACGCTGCAGAGACCTCAACCTCATTATCACAATCAACAGAACATGCTGGAGGTACAGGTTCATAACCCAGAGACTGATCATGCTCTGGAATAGACTTCCCATACATGTCAAGCAGAGCACCTCACTGGCCCTTTTCAAGAGAAATCTTGATGAGTGGATGGGAAATAGAAAGTTCACCCTAGGGATCACTCCAGTGGATCTAGCTGACAGAGGCACCAGGAACTAATGGCGACATGATGCCAGGGCACTTTTATGGGCTAAGCTTGTAAAGGCTCCAGGGCCCTTGGCCTAGTACACACCTATGAACCTATGAACCTAAATGAATCCCCTGAAGACTGCAGAATGCTACTACTGTGACCAGGCATTTGGTAAGGACCCTTGGGTTTGTAGAAAGACCAGAAAGCAAAGCAGGGGTAAGCTTTCTTCAAATCAAGGTATATCAGAAAAAAAACTGAGGGATCAACAAAGGAAAAAGCATCTGGAGAGATAACATCCTGAAGGAAGGAATAAACCTTTAGAAAGGTGATGAAAAAAGAAATATCCAGAATTAGAAGCCAGATCCTCTCCTTCCTAGAAGCCAGAAACATCCTGGAGTCGACACTTGTGCCCTACTGAGAAGGGGGAATAGGATGGATGGCTCCTTATGCCAAAATACAATGAGGAACCAAATTAAAATGAGGGATCTGGCAAGGACAAATTTGGGGATGGCTTGGGGAGGGAGGTAGGGACTTCCAAAACATAAAATCACCATTTTGTATACTTGAAAGAGCCAAAGACTCTGGTTATTTATTGCCAAACCAGAAAAGACAGAGTCAACAGGAGGGACAATAAAATCTAGCCAAGAAGTGGAAGAGGCTGCATGTCAAATAAAAGCAGATTTGTCTGGAAAAGAAGGCTTTTGACAAAGCCCTCAGAAGACTGGTCATGAAAAACTGTCTGGGAGGCTCGCTTGCCATGAGAAGGCTGTTGAAAAATATTCTGTGTACACAAAGAGGCTTAGAGGGATAATTTACCTGAAAACGAGGAAGAGGAGATGAGATTTGTTTCAGATCCTGCATAATTTTACCATTATCTTGTAAGATTTTAAAAAAGGTCAGTAGTTACAGCCAAAAACCCTCTGGTCATCTGAAGGAGGATCAAGCAATGTCTTCAGGAAGAGCCTGTAGGTGCAGTGAAGAAAACCTCCGCGTCACAGATCCTGATGAGGCTGCCCGTAGGTGCAGTGAAGAAAACCTCCGTCACAGATCCTGATGAGGCTGCCCTAGAAGAAGCATCAGTAGCATCATAGCTGCATTTAGCAGAATGGTGAGCCACCTGGGAAGCAGGAAACAACAGAACTTCTCAAAGTTTGGACAGAACAGCCATAACATACCTGGCATACCCCTCAACCTCTTTGTGCCAGTAATCTGGAACAAGGCCCCAAAACTGGCTGATTTTACATATGGCTCTTATAAACTTAGAAAGTTACCAAAACAGCATGACTTGCATTAGTATGCATTTTCAGAAGGTTACGAAGTCTGAAACTCAAACATATGCTATTATTTATTTTCTTATTTAATTAACATTTGTTGACCGGGAAAGTCCGACTAGGTTCCACAGATCCTGTTTTCAGCGGAGGCCTGGGGAGAAATGCTCCTGAAGCATGTCTTTAGAATGTGGGAGGAAACCGGAGTACCCGGAGGAAACCCACGCGAATGCAGGGAGAACATGCAAACTCCACACAGAAGGCACCCCAGCTGAGAATCGAACCAGAGAACCTCTTACTGTGAGGCGAAAGCATTAACCGCTGCACTACTGCGCTGCCCATTATTTTTAAATTATTATTATTTAGGGACTTCAGTCCTCAGTGATTTACCAAAAAAGCACAAATTTTATGATGAACATATTACTATGCTATATTAAGCACAAAGCAATCTAAGGCAAAGTATAAATGGCCTTTTCCTTGCTGAAAACCACTTTGCTTTATTTATGTATTTATTGACCAGGTCAGCACACTGGTCCAAAGACTCTTTCCAGGTACAACCCATACATAGAAAGCAAATTTACTTTACCACAATGACATTATTTTCTAAGTATTAAAAAGTTTTTCAGAAGGATCATAAAAAGAAATGCAAAACATGTCCAAGGCATAAAAAATGTCTAGTGGTGTGTACACAAAGATATAAAAGCCAAATATAGTGTGATGACTGGTATGTATAAATCTAAGAAATGAAGCCGGAGCGGCAGGAGGAGTTAACAAGTACTGCAAAGTAGTACACTGATATATATATATGCACACAGACAATACAGGTACTGCCAAGTAGTACACTGATGTATATGCACACATACACATACCTCTCAACTGTCCAGATTTTCACAGAATGTACAGATTTTTACCTCATAGTTTTGGTCTATTTCCCATAAAATTATGTTTTTCTGGCCAAACTTTGACAAATTGGTGGGGATTATTGTCAGAAAATATTGACAGATATTTGAATTTCAGACTTCATACCATTCAGAAAAATCCACGCTAATGTAAAACCTATAATTCTATCAACTTTCTACAATTGCAAGAGAAATTATTTAAAAATTGTCCTTATTTTTAGGCTTTTGTCCCCCCCATTATTTACAGATTTGTACAGATTTCTTGCGCTAAGAGGCTGAGAAGTATGCATATACAATACAGGTACTGCCAAGCAGTACACTGATGTATATGCACACATACAATACAGGTACTGCCAAGTAGTACACTGATGTATATGGACACATACAATACAGGTACTGCCAAATAGTACACTGATGTATATGCACACACACAATACAGGTACTGCCAATTAATGCACCAATGTATCTGCACATATACAATACAGGTACTGCCAAGTAATACACTGATGTATATGCACACATACAATACAGGTGCTGCCAAGTAGTACACTGATGTATATGCATACATACAATACAGGTACTGCCAAGTAATACACTGATGTATATGCACAAATACAAGACAGGTACTGCCAAATAGTTATTGTTTGTCTTTCAGCTTTTCCCAATTAGGGGTCACCACAGCGGAACTCCGATCCACTAATGATTGGCAGTAGATTTTCACGAACGCCAAGGTGCCAGCTCGATGTTCAACCTTCAACGAAGACATGCCCATTTACGCATGTCTTTCGAATGCCCACCCAACCGTGGGGAGGACATGCAGATTCCACACAGAAGGCACTCCCCGCACTCCAGCTGAGAATTGAATGGGAGTACCTTTTGCTGTGAGGCAACAATGCTACTGCTGCACCACCGTGGATTAAATATAGTACACTGATGTATATGCACACATACAATACAGGTGCTGCCAAATAGTACACTGATGTATATGCACACATACAATACAGGTACTGCCAAATAGTTCACTGATGTATATGCACATGCACAATACAGGTACTGCCAAGTAGTACATTGATGTATATGCACACATAAAATACACTGAAGTATATGCACACATACAATACAGGTACTGCCAAGTGGTACACTGATGTATATGCACACATACAATACAGGTACTGCCAAGTAATACACTGATGTATATGCACACATACAATACAGGTACTGCCAAGTAGTACACTGATGTATCTGCACACACACAATATAGGTACTGCCAAGTAGTACACTGATGTATATGCACACATACAATACATGTACTACCAAGTAGTACACTGATGTATATGCACACACACACACAGTACAGGTACTGCCAGGTAGTACACCAATGTATCTGCACATATACAATACAGGTACTGCCAAGTAGTACACTGATGTATATGCACACAAACACTACAGGTACTGCCAAGTAGTACACTGAGGTATATGCACACATATAATACAGGTACTGCCAAGTAATACACTGATGTATATGCACACATACAATACAGGTACTGCCAAGTAGTACACTGATGTATATGCACACATACAATACAGGTACTGCCAAGTAGTACACTGATGTATATGCACACCTACAATACAGGTACTGCCAAGTAGTACACTGATGTATATGCACGCATACAATACAGGTACTGCCAAGCAGTACACTGATGTATATGCACGCATACAATACAGGTACTGCCAAGTAGTACACTGATGTATATGCACACATACAATACAGGTACTGCCAAATAGTACACTGATATATATGCACATGCACAATACAGGTACTGCCAAGTAGTACATTGATGTATATGCACACATAAAATACACTGATGTATATGCACTCATACAATACAGGTACCGCCAAATAGTACACTGATTATATGCACACATAAAATACACTGACGTATATGCACACATACAATACAGGTACTGCCAAGTAACACACTGATGTACATGTACACATACAATAAAGGTACTGCCGAATAGTACACTGATGTATATGCACACATACAATACAGGTACTGCCAAATAGTACCTGATGTATATGCACACATACAATACAAGAGTACACTGGAATGAGTGGTTTGTACAAAATATTGTTTATGAAGCTTAGGAGTGAGGAGGAATTCTGGTAATCTGGGTTCAGAAAAGGGAGCTCAGTGAGTGAAGAAGAGAGTCTCAGTGCTTATAAGTCAGTAAAACTATTTGGGTAGTGGTATAAAATATTCATAGGGGTGGTTATGAGGTGGAGGAAGTGTACTCTTTGACTCCTTTTTTGTATGCATTTTCAGAGTTTTATGAGTGTTTCTAGAGAGCTGTCATACCAGAGGTTTTAAGGTAATTTGTGCAGGTATTCTGGTAGTAGTTTTGCAAATGCTTTTTCAGTTGTAGCAAGAGTATAGGGTGGATTTATCAGCAAGTAATTATCTTTGTTCATCAGATCTTAGTCTGATTCTATAAATTATAGGCAATTTTTAAGGTGTGGGTAATGATACTGTTTAGGTAACTTAAAGGTAAAGGCATTTAGCAAGAAAATAGCTGTAGTGATAACTGGTAACCAGTTTAATTTGGCTGGGGTATGCCCATGTGCTGGGCTAAGATGAATGAAGAGCAGTACTTTAATCTCTGCCCATTGGAGGACAAGGACAGAGCAGTGACTAGGAGTGTGTATTCTAACCTGGTTAAAAGGACACTGAGGACTATGGCTTACCTAGCTTCCACAGTTAAGAGATGGAACATTTTATTAGCAACTTTGAACTGATTAAGGTCCTTCTTGATTATTGGTTTGGTGTGGCTTGAAAGACACATTTTTGGCCTAATAAAATGTCAAGGAATCTTTGTTGTGTGACACATGGTGGTATGTCCTTCTGTCTCACACTGTTTGTGTATGTGCAACATATGCTATCTATTAAATTTGGAGGTTAGGCTCTCATCAGTCTTAGTCCTCACCACACTTTCCAACAAATAAACCTTTCTGTAGTGAGTTGTTTCAGAAATCTCCCCCAAGCCTCAAAGGCTTCTAAAATAAACTTGATACAAAATTCCCTCAACAGCACAAAGATATTCCACCACTAACAGATACACCTTCCACAACAGAGAGATCACCAAGCTGGCACCCATAAACCCTTAAGGTCGTCTGCAAGTTATTCCATGTGGTAGTGTCCTAGTCATAGGTGTTGCCATTGTA
Source organism: Protopterus annectens (assembly GCF_019279795.1). Lineage (NCBI taxonomy): Eukaryota > Metazoa > Chordata > Ceratodontiformes > Protopteridae > Protopterus > Protopterus annectens. Next base: position 295,313,571 of record NC_056739.1, read on the forward strand.
AGACTCACGGATGCACCTCTCACTAGGCTGCACTAGAAAAGAGAGTCAGTGAGCTGCCTGTCAGGTGTTAGGATATGAAAGGTTATCAGGGCACTCAAGTCCCTTCACCGCAGCTGTACATACATATGTCATGATCATCACACAGGTGGGTATGAACATCATGAGAGAGACATATCCTTTGAGTATAGTAAGATAGACATGGTGTGGCATTAGGTATGCATCCAAATCCAGAATGCATATATTTTTAACAGTATCCTACCTTCACGGAAAATGACGCCACAATATAAACAAAATTAATTGACTTTAATTGGGTTTTTTTGTCTCATCCCAAGGGGGTTTCAATGTGTTTGTTTACCTCGAAGGAGATGGTGAACAGATCTAACTGCTTTGCAAAGTTTGCTCTGGATTTCTCATATCAGGGTTTTCTTATGCTAACAAAAACTTCTAACCACCCACTACCCCCCCATTGTGCATTTTTAAGCAATCTCAGTCTACCGCATCTACAGACATAGCCAAGCCAAATCTGGACAATTTCAAAGTAGTACCGGTTAATGCTAGGAACCTAAATAATAAATTGCTCTCCTTAGAAGCCTTCTTGACTGTGAAAATATTGTCATCTCTGTCACCACAAAAATTTGATTCCAGTGCACAGATAAACCCTCCCTACCAGGATTCAATGCCAACAACTCATTCCTACCCAATATTGTGAGCAACTCTGCTGTTGGCAGCTGTCTGTCCATAGTCCTCCAAAATTCCATCACATCTAGATTTATACAGCAGTCTAGGAATGACCATTTCAACTATTTCCTTATCTCTGGCTTCTTTTCAATTTTTTGTGTCACTGCAAACATCAGGTAAGTTGTGTTGCATCCTGATCTGACCCCAAAATGCACTTTCCATCTTACTTTCTACTACTCTGCGTATCTGTGTGTTATTTACCCCCCCCAGTACTATCATGCAACATGGCAGAAGTCTAATACTACTATACGGCCCACAGCTGTGGATGTCCCCATTGCTCTTGTACACTAGCACAAGAGTGCTTATTTTACAGTCATCTGGGATTCACTTCATACTGCAAGGAGTACCCTCTAGAGTCATTTCTCACTCACCCAACATCTTGATATCAGCTGTGATCTCTTCTGAGCCTGCTGCTGTTCCAGATATGTCACCATATTTTTATTGTTGAACTTTGAGGTTGCATAACTTGAGAACATACTTTATTGCAAAGCATGGTGTTTACCCACCAAGTTGTCTATCACCTCCCAAGTTTGTGCAAACAGCATTTGAATGTAAAAGAAGAGAGGGCAACCCTTTACACTGGGGTAAACTCAATTAGAAAAAAGTGAGATACCTCAAAGCATGGCTCATATTAATATTTATTTTTATTATCAGGGCTTTTCGGTTAGATGTGTTTGACAGCTTACGGTTCAGTACAATGAAGTATAAAATTCATCTCAACTCTTGTACGCATTAAGGAGGAAATAAACCACAGAGTGCAATATTACTGATCATACATGTATAAAATTGTTTTAAATGGGATTCACCTCAGCAAAAAACTGAAGGGATAAATCAATTTTAAAACAATAAAAGCAAGTTCTTAATACAGGTAGAAACATGATCATTCTATTACAGCAAACATTTATGAGCCAAGTATGGAACATTTTAGTTATAAAGGATATCCAGTTTGTGTATGCAAACACATCCTGCATTCTAGCTGGTGGATTTCTAGGTACACCTTATAGCTGGAAACCCCCAAATGGCTAATAAATCGACAAAGAGAAGCATGTCAGCATCATGATTCTGTATTATCCACAATGAATGCAGTTGCCCTTTTAACGCACTTCATGTTTTGAGAATTTCATTGAATGGTAAAGAATAAACACTTGCATCCTGTTGACCTTTTTTTCTTTACAGTACCAAAACTGATGAATTTCAATTTGTGGAAAATTAACATTTATTTTAACACTAGTTTAGAATATTCTGGATATCTTTGAGTCATTCATTCTAGATTAAACAGAATGCATTTATAAAATCCTTAGGGGAGTTGTTCACTTTTATGCTGTGGCAGCTAAATAACAGCAACAAAAATCAAGTCATTAAGATGTTCTGAAGTTATAGACTATCAGATCTGTGAAGATCTTTGAAGGATGCACAAGGGTCAAAAATCAAAAATCTCTGCCATAGCACCATCAGCATTCATAACGTTCATAGGTTCATAGATGTTTACTAGGCTAATGACCACAAGGGTCTTACGCCTAGCCATGCATCCCAAATCTCTGACAAGTTCTGATACCCTTGATAAGTATAAGCAGGGGCTTGGGAGATGAAACATTTACAAGCTAGGGCCTGGGAGATGAACCATTTACAGGTTGTCTGTGTCCATTAGAGACATAGGTGCCAAACCAGGGATGAATTTCCTATTCCCCATCCAATTGTCCAGGCATAGCTGGGGAGCCTGTTCCAGAGATAGGGTAATCTCTGGGATACATACCTGTCTCTCCAGCAGGTTCTATTTATATAACAGGCAAGGTTTAAGTCTTTAGAATGGGTAACTCTGGTGCTGTTTGTTTTACAGATATGCAGGAGGTCCATCAGAGTGGGGTCTGACAATGTCCTGTATGTCAGGCATAGATCTCCCCTCAAAAGCCTGTAGGAGGCAGAATACAGAGATAGACCCTTGAGGCAGTCTGCATAGGACATTTTACTTAAGCCCTGTATTCTTTTAGTAAGGAACCTCTGTGGACGTTCCAATTTTTGGATATGCCTGGTTAGGCACATACCAAATGGGGCATTGTACTCAATGATAGGTCTGATGAATGCCAAAAACAGTGGAGCAATGACTTCCTTAGACTTAGATGCCATACCTTTGTTTATACGTTGTGTAACATAGAAGGATTTCTTCACTACTGTAGACACATGATGGTCAAATGCTAGATTACTAGCTGAGTGTCCCTAAGTCTCTGACTACTGGGTCAACTCTAAGGGGTTTGTTGTCAATATGGTAGTTACCAGGGGTGGATGACTTCCTGAAGGATACTGTTATGCATTAATTGGCATTTAGTTTTAGTCCATGGCTTTGACACCAGTTGTTTGTCTGTGCCAGCACCTCCTGGAGAGCATTTGTGTCAGTGTTGGATTCAATGACAGCTTCTAATTTGAAATCATCTGTAAAACTTGTCAGCCAGAGACCACTGATAATGGCTTTGACTTCAGGGAAGTAAATGCCAAAAAGGAGTAGTCCAAGGACTGATCCCGGAGGGACTCCACTTGTGGCTGGCCTCTTTGTGGAGGTGGAGTCCCCAATTCTAACTTCCTGGCTCCTGTCTGTGAGCCAGTTGGCTATCCATCAGGTGACATACAAGTTTGTACCTAACCTTTTGAGTTTGTCAACAATGCCTGAATGGGGTATTGTGTCAAATGCCTTGGGCAGGTCAAGGTAGGCCGTGTGAACCATTTGCCCTCAGCCATTGCTTTGGTGACCTTCTGAAAGAAACCCACCAGATTGAGTAGGCATGATCTGCGCTTGACAAAACCAAACTGGGTTGGGTCCAGTGTCTGGAGGTTTACAATATTACTATTGATCATTTCCATAATAGTTCTTTCCATGGCTTTACATATAAGATTAGTGAGACTTATTGGTGTGTAGTTTCCAGGGTCTGTAGATGGCCCACCTTTTTGCAGAAGGATGACTGTTGCTGTTCTCCATTCATGCAGCATGAAGCCTGTTTGGAGGCTATAGTTACATAGCAATTCCAGAGGCCCTGATAGGTCATGTTTCATGCTATTTATAAGGCATCCTTGGATATTGTCTAGGCCCATTGATGCAGTGTTCTTGGCCTTAGAGAAAGCATTAAGGACCTTTTCCCTAGTGATAGTAGGGGGTTTATATTAGATGGTATTTTCTGAGGGAAGGTTGGGGGGAGAGAGGAATAAAGCTGGAGTTGAATTTATCGGCCAGTAGATTTGCCATATCTTCTCACTCAGTATCAGTGGCTTCATTTACAATGAGTTCTGCACACAATTGTGTATTGCCTTTGAGGTTGTGGGCATAGCTAAATAATCCCTCCAGCTTTAAGGAGGGCAAGTCCGGTTAGACCAGGGGAATATTTGAGACTGCTCATCCAATTATCTGGGTGTACCTTGTAGATGTCATGGGTGCTGCTCTGTCTGACATACAGTAGACATTTATTCTATAGGCGAGGGATACATTGAGATATGAATCTATCATGCCAGCATGTTTTATTTATCTGTTGATGAAGGTTTAGTCCCATTAACTGGGTATTTGAGGTATCATTTGTTTGGTGAAGGAATAAAAGATCATAGAGTGTTGCATATATATTATGAGGCTCTAAAAGTTGTACATAGATCTCTGAAGAGGAGTCTAAGAGACTGAGTAAAGAGAGAAAGCTGCCAGTTTGTCCTGATAAACAAAATCTGAGGCCACTTTTTACTTATCAATCTCTGAGGTCTCGCAAATTGAGTGATTTTTAGACAAATACATGCTTAAAGGTTCATTATACTCAGTAATGGGTCTGATGACATACACATAAAGGAAATTAAATGAGCAAGATAGAAGGCGTTCTGAACTGCTGTGGAGACATTATGGTCAAATGATAAGAAATTATCTAACTAACTAAATCCCTTACTTAGAGTGCTTACATCCCTTACAACGGTATATGATTGTAGGGGTGTGCCACCTAAATGGTATGTGAAAATATTTTGTTCACCAAAATGAACTATGCACTACACATTTAATTCTAGACCATTATGTCTGCAACAATTATTAACATGGAGCAATGGAGAGTCAGTGGAATATCCAACAGCTTCAAACTTACAGTCATCTGGAATCTTAGATAACCACAGACCAGGAATGTCAGACTGAAGGTTTGAGAAATAAATGCCAAGTAGGATAGGGCCAAACATTAATCCCTGAAGTACACCATAGGTAACTTTTTTGCTTTCATAAGTGGCACTGCAACTCTAAATGCATAGGTTCTGTCAGACAACCAGTTAGCTGTCAACTGTACCAACATGGGGAAATGTGTTAAAGGCCTTGGCCTGGTCCAGATATGCTGCACAGACTACATATCAGCTATCATCAGTCTTAGGTTCATAGGTTCATAGGTGTGTACTAGGCTAATGGCCCTGGAGCCTTTACAAGCCTAGCCCATAGGATTACCCTGGCATCGTGCCACCTGGCCTTGGGTACTTTTTCAAAGAAATTAAGTAAATTAAAGAGAGGCAGGACTTTCCTTTGACAAAACCAAATGCATGAGAGTTTAGGATTCAATGTCCACATTAATTGCATCCAAGTTAATATGCTCTATAGCTTTATATACGTAGCTAGTGAGACTAGTAGGTCTATAGTTATCAGGGTCCCTGGTTGTAATGGCATTAGAAGGGCTGTTTTCAGAAATGTAACCAGTGGACAGACTTAGATTAAAGTGGTTAAGGAGTAGGTTCATATCCACCATATTTGGCAAGGATAACCAGACAAACTGGAATATTATCAGGACCCATGAATGATATAATCTTAGTTTCAGAGATGTCTAATAACTTGTTCCATAGTAATTTAAAAGGGTGGAATCTGTGCAATAGCTATAAATGGAGGAGGAGGAGTAAAATGTGCACAAAATCTGTCTGCTAGTATATTAGTTATTTCCTTTGGGAGAGTGTATAGACTAACTTGGACATTGTGTACTGGTACTTAACTTCCTTATGCGGTTAAAGATTCATAGTTACTTTTAACTTTCCTGGTTACTATAAGTTCATACTTGGATTTCAGCTTCTTAATAGCTCTTTACTAGTTTAACTGTGTTCTTAAGGCAAGTGGAAGAATGCTAATGCATTAAACATTTGTTCTTATTATAGTTAAGCATAAATGCACTGCATGTCATTATGATACCAGTGTTCTCCTCTGGAATAAATTAGCTTTTACCAGAAAGCGGAGAGGCTCAAAATGTGGAATTAATGAAGGTGGATGTTCCCTGGAGCTCTTAGCAAAATTTCAACCTTTCATTAAAACTCCAATTTTAGACCACTCTTCAAAACAAGTGCACAGTGTGCCTAATTGGTGTAAAGGCACAAATAAAACTAAACATATGTAAATGGATTGCCAGAGAAAGTACATCAACATGCTTAATCATTTTCTCTCACTGCTGCCTGTTCGTGTTACTATGTACCATTCTGAGACAATTCCCCGATTATATTTCGCCCATAACAAATGCTATGGTGTGTCCATTTTTCTGTTTTACTGCATAGGATCAGAGGCTCATGAAAAATGTAGTTCACTTTTCTGGATTATGGTGAAACAAATCACTGTTGTTTATAAGTCTGTGATGTTTGAATTTACAAAGATCATGCAAAAAGCTGTTAAATGGTCAAAAGCATTGCACATTTTTTCAGTTGTGTCCATTCTGAGTAGCAGAGCTCCTGAAATTCTGTAGCAGTGATATACCCCCTCAAAGCTGTGCAGTAAAAATGAGCTCAGTGTTCCTCACAAGTTAGCCATTCTGCACAAAAAGCAGGATTAAGAACAGAGGTATTTTTGCTAGTATGAAATAAACACCTATATACTAACATTTTGTCCTTGTTCTCCAAATGAACTGTAAAACATTCACTATCTTTATGATGCCAGCGCGTGCACAGTGAAGAAAAAAAAATAACAAATGTCACTTGTAATCTTTTCTGACAGTACTGCTAATGTTGCCACTTGAGATACATATAAGTAAAGTTAAGGAGTCACGTATGAATGGTGTGGAAACTAGCAGGGGTTATGAGCATGAATAAACATTGGTACTCAGTTCTTCCCCACAACAGTAGTGCCTGGATGTTCTGCAACATTACTGTATAAGAGGCAAAAGATCAGTGCTCTGAAAGTTAAGCCAGTGGCAATGGATATAGGGTATATCAATCCCTTTGTGTGCTTCGGAATAAGAGGAATATTAACGGCTGCATCCACAAGCATAAGTATTTAAGAAAATAGAATGATGTGAGCAGATTAGGCTTTACTGTAGAACAGTGCCAATTTGCTTTATGTATCAGAATGGCCTCATGGCAAGGTTATCACAGTGTAATCTCAGAAGTCTACCATGTTGTGGAAACATCGTTATCAGCATGTAATCTTAAATTATCATCCCAGCAAAAATAAATGACAATGCAGTGTTTTTTTTTTAGTTGACCAAATTGTACTGCTAACATATTGCATTCAGACTTAACCAGGCCACACTGCAACATCCTCAATTTCATCCCATGGGTGGGACACTTGCACAACGTTTTGCCACTGGGCATTTTGAGATATCTAAACTAGCCTTTCATGCACACTCAAACACATGCCTATAATTACTGATGGATTATAGGCACAGCATTATTTGCTGTGTGCCAGACTTCTCTCACAGATGTCAGGCACTGATCCCAGATCTGCAGACCATTAAAGGAGTGACAGCCATAGTCAGTTTGGCATGAGCACCTAGCTAACTCAAGTCTGATGGAACCACAATATTTTCTGGGAGCTGGCCATGAAAAATTATTCTGAACCAGCTGCAGAGACCTCCCCTGGAGTGTGTGTATTTTTTTTCCCATCAAGCAGCCTCATAACAGCATGCAATCTTCAGCAGGTGTCAATGCAGCTATGGCTGTAAAACATTTCAGTTCAAAACACAAGCAGAAACATTCAGGGAAAAAAACATATAACCTTTTTCAGTCCTTTTCAAATGAGAAATATCATTTTGTTTTGAGAAATTCCTCTCTGGCAGCAGTTATATATTGTTTCAATGGGATCACAGAACTTACAGGAAGGTAGAGGTACTGATCATGATTGGGGCTACACTTCAAGGGGAGCATAACTATTTCCATTGTGGCCGCCCCATCTTGTCACCTTAAAAAGCTCTGCAGTACAGACACCTCAAATCCTTGACCTACCATCAGAAGTCATCAGTGTTAAATGAGGCACACTGAAGAACTGACACACAAAGGAGATGCTTTACGGAATGACATTGCAGAAGTGAATATAAATACAAACTTTCAGCAATAAAGCTGCTGGTTTCCATCCAGATCTAAGTATGTCAGCCAGCAAGTTTCATTAACTGTTTAACATACTGAGGACCAAACATCATGAGGACACATACACACCTTGTGCCTATGGTTTCCACTGCCTAACAGGTGAGACATACAAGTACAAAGTTTATGTATTCCAAGTACAATTGTAACTGTGGTCCTTCTTGCATCACTGTTGCAGCTATCATTAGGTAAATGCAACTCGCAAGCAGTACAAATTGGATCCTTCTGTGGTTGCTAATGTGTAATATGTAATATAGGTAGTACAGACTGCAGATAACAGTTGTAGTAAAATAGGTAGGTTAGGTACTCCAAACAGTATATAACTGCCTCAAAATCTTTCTAACTATTGGATAAGCTTCAAATCTGCCACAAGCAGAATACTTTCTCTACCTCTCACAGGACTTGTCCTATGCTTCTGTCTTGCACACTTGAAATCCATCTATGATTTTGATTCTAAAACATCCTTGAGAAGTGTACTTAAGGTGACCACCACTCTTTCCCTGGAAACATACTTAGCTTGGGTCTTGAACAATCCATCTAGTATCTTGAGTTGAGTCCTCTCCCTTCCCCTTCAAGTTACTTAGAGCTCTTAGGATTGTCTTGACTTTCTTAACTGAGTTTAAAATCTCACCATCTTCTTTTTAACCCAAAACTGTATATATTAAATGGTTGTATTTCCTCTTCTTACAGATTTGCAGAAAGGTACAGACTATACATAATATTTGTTGACCTCTTCTGATCTACCTTCTTATATGCTGTTGTGAATGCAGAGCCTCTCAAACTACAAGTACTCTAGATACAGTCCTACCATCCATTTGTAAAAGAGAAAACTAACCATTTGTTTTCTACTTGTAATGCTTCTTTCACCCCAGAATCCCACTGGCCCTTCACTCTTCTTTGTCACATTTGTTTATTTTCTAATCCACTGACATAACAGCAGCAATTGTATCTATCAAGAAAAAGTGCAGCCATGGCTCTCAACCTCTTAGCACAAAAAATCTGGACAACGCCAAAAATAATGGGGGGACTCAGCAACAAAAATAAGGACACATTTTAAATATTGCTGTTATAAACTTGGAAAGTTGCTAAAATAAAAGTTCTGGTGCTACCATACATTTTCTGAAGGACAGGAAGTCTGAAACTCAAATGTCTATCATTATTTAGTGAATTCATTCTTCACTGATTTGCCACAAAAATCCAGAAAAACACCAATTTTATGAGGAACAGACCAAAAATATGAGACACAAATCTGAGCATGCTGTGAAAATCTGGACAGTTGAAAGGTATGAGTGCAATACTTATCTGGCTAGGATGTAATTGGAATGAAGCAGATACACTCAGATCTCAATGGCATGGTAGCTGTCAAGGACTGGTGAGCCCTTTATCAAACTAAATAAGCAACTCAGGAGTCTTACCAAGTCCATCAAAGCAAAACTAGAGGTAAATATAGCTCTGTAAGTACAGGACAATCACAAGGCCTTCTTCAGCTATGTCCACAACATGAAAGGTAATACACAACATAATGCTGAACAAATTGTAAACTAAACCACCTAGGTAGAAGCCAGAGGATAAAACATACATACTGGCCAATAAACTTAGCTCTAATTTCACCCCACTGTCCCCTGCTTAACACCAAAGAGATACCTTGACCGTAACTCCCCTGGCTTTTACTAGTGAACAGGTTCTCAATGCAGTCTCCAAAGGAAGGAATACATCCACGAGCTCTGATAATATTCGAGATTGCCTCCTGAATATCTTGAAACATGACCTATCAGGCCCTCTAAAAAATCGTTGCTCAACCTAATCTTCCAAACTGGCTTCATGCCTAGCAAATGGAGGAATGCAACAATTATTCCTCTGAAGAAGGGCGGGCCCTTCTGCAGACACGAGTAATTACAGACCATTACGTCTGACTAGTCTGTCATGTAAACCAATGGAAAAAATGATCATTGATATTATAAATGAAGACATAGGAAATCTTCAGATGCTGCATCTAGAGCTGGATGAAGGTCAAATGGGGCCCTAGGCAGAGTAATGGATCAAAGGCCACACACAGCAGTCACCCCACTGCAGCCATTCCAGTGTCCCATTACTTGGCTATTTCTCCTCACTTACCATAAGCACTGTTCAAACCTGTCAGCATGCATACTGTTTTCTTATTTACTTCTACAATTATTACAGGTATTTGGATTTAATTTAAAACCTTTATTTCAAACTTTATAACACAAATGCTGATAGATATTTGCTAAACAAAACACCACAGTCTCATAATGAAAACAGACTTAGCATTAACAGTAAATTTCTCTTCCCATGAAACTCACATTCACTGAAATGGCATTGAAACCCACAGTTGAAGAAAATGTATATGGCCATTGGGGGATTAAGTTTACCTTTGGACTGTTTTCAAACAATAGGCCGCTTGCACACATTTTTAGGAAAATGCATACATATATGTGTTCTTTAATCACCTTCCTAATTGTATTAACTTATATTCTTTGCATAATACAGCAACATTTATGAGAGTATTTTAAATTTGTAGTTTTGAATATTTTTCCAGTAAGCAATGAAACAAAACGTATGTACCAATAACAAGAACACTGCCCATTTTATAACATTTCAAAAGCCACTCAGACTTCTATCATTACAATCCACCAATATTAGTCAATATGCATAATCTCTGCAGAAGTGAACATCATCTGAATAATTCCACATTAAAGAGATCTGTAACTAATTAAGAGATTGCTGCTAGCTAACAACTTTATATTTCAGTTTCATCTAGAAATTCATTACCTGCTGTCCTTGAAGAATAAATTGCCTGTGTTACATTACCAAAAAAAAAAAAAAAAAAAAAAGATAAGATGTTAAGATTGCAATAGAGAATAGATGGGAAACACATAACAGGTTAATAGTTACTAGGAATCGCATCCAATGGAGGACACACTCACAACTGCAGCACTCCACCCACACACACCTTAAAGTATAATACAGTACTAGCAATCCATCTACATGGTGAGGGAGTAGAATCCGCAGCCTTCTGTATCAAAGGCAAGTATGCTACCTGTTGTGCCACTAACACTGTCTTCAATTTCTATAGCACAGTAAGGACCATTTGTTAAACAAAACCATTGCACATTGAAAACAGAGTTAGCATGAGCAGCAGTAAAAAATGAGCAGCAGTAAACTTCTCCTCCCTTGAAGCACACAATTACTTGAAAATGCATTGAAGCTCACAATTCTTTGCAAATGCACTGAAACCCATATGGTTTAAGTACTTTGGTGTAGAGGATTGAGGGTCTTCTCTGCTGTAAGCAAGGTAATGGTTTGAGCTTGAGTAAATTAACTAACCTGCCTAACTAGGGCATTTCACACATGCACAAACACACAGTTTCATGGTTGTGGAGGACAGAAGCAGCTTCAGCTCCTTACCAAGATTCGTTCATGCTTTATTCCATGGCAGAAGGCAGGAAGACTGTCTTGTGTGGGTAGTATGTGGACGTGGAAAAGAAGCAAGCAAGCAAGGAGGCAAACAACACCAGATGTGTGCATTGACACATGCAAGCATGTAAATCTGTGTTGCACGCAGATGGTGTTCTTAAAGAAGAATGCCCTTAAAGAAGACATAATTTTAATTTTAATGAAAAAGTAAATGTGGCAGTCCCACTGGTTAGTGGGCCCCTCCCAGCCAGTGGGCCCTAGGTGACTGCCTAGGCCATGTAGTGCTGGATCCAGCTCTGACCGGATCGCACACAGTTTGTTTACAACAATGGCAGATCATGCCTGCTCAACCCAGTGAATGTTTTCATTAACTTCACCAAAGTTATGATGATAGCAAAACTGTACACACTGCCTGTCTTGCACTGGCCAAGGTATTTGACAGTTCGAGCATTGTCAACAAACACACAAAACTTGGAGTAAGTCCCTGTGACACCCATTGGAGAGCCAACTGACTCACAGATAGGACAGAGGAAGTCAGGATAGTGGACTCTACCTGCACAAAAAGGCCAGTCTAAAGTGGAGTACCTCAGAGACTGCAGCTGTTGGCTGCTCCTTTTTGGGATCTACTTTTCAAAAGTCAAAACTAATACTAAAGGCCTCTGGTTGACCAAGTTTGCCAGTGACTGTAAACTTGACATCATTAGAGAATCCCTCAAGATTACCAATATCCTTCAACAGGGCTTACTGCAAACTAATAACTGGTGCCAGAGTCATGGTCTAAAAGTGAATGCCAAAAGTGTATAATAGTTATCTTTTGGAAATTTGATCATTCCTGGGAATTGCCACATAGACAATAAACCCCCAAGTGTAGATCCAGTGGTTAGGGACTTTGCAACATATGTAGATATTGGCTTAGCCTTTGACCATAGTGTCTGTGTTGTAAGGGATTTATTCTATTGCGCACAACTCATAAGCAAGGATATGAAATCCAGGTCCAAAGATGTTATTATCCCACTCTACTCTGCCCTCATTATACCAATAATTGAGCACAATGTTCCCTTTGGTATGTACCTTCCGAGGCATAGACCAAAAAAAATCCCCACAGAGGTTCCCTACAAAAAGAATAAAAGGTGTAAACCACATGTAATGCACAGACTACCTCAGAACCTTATTTTTAAATTCAGTCTCCTACAGACTGCTGATCTATACATGGCTTACAAGGCCGCATTTGATTAAGTATGGAGTGACTTGCTGCGCATCTGCAAATCTAACAGCATCAAAAATACAGGATCCAAGGACCTAAACCTCATTTGTAATATAAACAGAGCATGTTGCAGGGACAGGTATGTGTTTCAGAGAGTACCCATATTCTGGAATAGGCCTGCCATCCATGTAAGTCAGTGATGGTCCCTCACTGTATTCAAATACAACCTGGACCAATGTATGAGGAATCAGAAATCAGTGCCTATGTCTTTATTGGACAGATGAAACATATAAATAAATACTCTGCCAACTAAAAGCAGTTATATGCCTGAGTAACTTATGTCATTTACAAATAGAAAACAGCTAAACTTAAAAACGTCTCTTAGGGCTGTTAGCTTAGTAATCACCCATGAAACTATAAAGTATTCCCTGAGTGAATTACCTGACTTTGTCAAGATTCCATATTATTGAATCTGTTTGTTGACACTCAAAATATTGAATTCCCACTTCATCAAAGCAGCAGAACAATGAAGATCTTCCCATGGTAAGTAACCACTTCACCAAAAAGAAACAAAACCCAAACCGCACCATCCCTAACCCACCCAAGTGGGGGCTGTGCCCCTCCACACCCCCCTTAACTAAATATACCAATTCTGAGATTGCATTACAGTTGGGGAAAAAGGCAAAGTTCACCATCTCGCACAACAGGTTACTTACCCTGGAAAGATCTTTGTTGTTCTACTGTTTCAATGAAGTGGGAGTTCAATATTTTGAGCGTCGACAAACTGAGATTCGAAAATATGGGCTTTCAACAAACTCAGGTACACCCTACCATAGAAGTAATTGTGAAATTGAATAAGAATCATTACAGCTTTGTTTCTTATGTGAACATTGAAAGTAAGGACTGAAGACAATTAAAATATATTCAGCCCTTTTTGCCAGGCTAGAAAATGAAGTATGAAATGGCAAAACAGTTACATGACGAATTTTATTTCTTTTTATAAAATTTGTTAATTCCATACTACTAAAACATCTTCCACTACCAGGCATGATCATTTCTGGAAGGCAGCACATGCCAGAATTTTCTGTTAGCTTTTCAGCAGCTGCATGTGAAGTAGCTGAGGTTTTGACACTTATCTATCCCACTTTCAGAAAACATCGAGGAAAACCAGAGATATTTTTAAGGAAAAGGCCCTCACAGTCCATATGTATTTTAGAGCATGGCTTTTCAGTTCCCAATAGTATACATGTGAATGGTGATTTACTGCTTCCTTGACATTCATCACACATATATATGTATGTACATCTATCTATATATTTATCTATATCTATATCTATATATATATATATATATATATCACACACACACACACACACACACACACACACACACACACACACACACACACACACACACACACACACACACACACACACACACACACACACACACACAAAAACCCAGACAACCAAAATGTCCTGGAAGCCCCCAAAAGACTGCACTATGGATTCTGAAGCCTCTATACAAACACCAAGAAAGAAATCCAAAAACATAACATGGTCATTACCTTCACACAGGATAACCAGGCAATGAGGAAAATTATACAGGACAACTGGAACATTATTGCAAGCAAGAAACAAATCAGCAAAATACTAGAACCTGTCCCAAGCTTTGTTTTTTTTAAAAACTGAAAATTATCAGAGACTACTTTGAACCAAACAGAAGCAAGCAAGTCAAATGATAGAGGCACTCAGGAATGCGGTGCTAGAACTGCATCTTTTGCAAATACATGACTGGGCAGACCATTTCTGCTGTGCCAACACAGGTAAATTCCACAGCAAGAAGAAGTCTGAATGTAATACTAAAATGGTTGCATATGGTGCTAAATGTCCCAAATGCCCTGCATTTTACACAAGAAAGATAGTGAAAAAGTTTGAGATCTGCATTTCCTAACATCTGTCAGATATCATGTTAACAAGACAGAGCTTGATGGAAACAAAAATGCACTTTTGGAAAAAATAGGCAGATCCACTTAAATGCCTGCATTAAACCAAGTCTCAATAGCAGTTGCTCACAATCTATTTTTATTAAGGTAGCCACAACACTACTGCCACAGGATGAAAGCTTGAACAGCAGCCATGTTTACTCACTGTACCACTGCCTTCAGCTGGACCCGCTTAGTCCTCAGCAATCCCACCAAGCCAGAAACAGGATCCCCATCCACTGGTACACACCATCACACTCCCACTGATGGCCTTCACCTAGCATGGCAGTGGCACCATCCTCCCTGTCCAAACCAAGCTGTACAAGGAGGAGGAGTTGACTGAGGATTCAAGGATGATATGAGTAGCAGTAGAGCTTGACTTGCAGATATGCAGCAATCCCATCAGGGCGGGGTCCGAGATTGCTGTGTATACCAATCAGAGGTCACATCTGAGGAGTCTGTAGGAGACTGAGGGACAGGGATTTAGCCTATCTGTGTAGGATAAATGTTCCTAAGTCCCTCACAACTGATTGTGTGCTTAATGTCTTATTATCAATGTGATAATTTGTGGGGACGTCATTCTCCCCAAAAGGGATGATGATGCATTTTTGGCATTCAGTTTGAGGCCATGTTTCTGGCACCAGTCATTTGGGTGAGACCCTCTTGGAGGATGTCCACATCACTAGGGGAATTAATAACAGCACCCAGCTTGCAGTCATCTGCAAACGTGGTCAGCCATAGCCCACTAGATTTGGCCTACACCTCTGAGAAGTACATCCCAAACAGCAGAGGCCCCCAAGACCGATCCCTGGGGTACACCACTTGCTACGGGTCTACTACTTGAGGTGGCTTCCCCTATTTTGAGTAGGTGCTTTCTATCAGTTGAGCCAGTTTGCTACTCATCTGGTAACATATGGATTGATACCTATTTGAGAGAGTTTATCTATTATACCTGAGTGGGGAATAGTATTGAAGGCCTTGGCCAGGTCAAGGTAGGTGGTGTGCACTGTGTTCCCCTCGTCTATGGCCTTGGTGACTGTCTTAAAGAAGTAAAGCAAATTTAACAGGCATCGATTCAAAACATATGCATGTATTTTGGTGAAAAGTTGTATCAAAGTCTGTAAGCTATTCTGAAAACCTGTTTATCTTTATTTTAACAAACTTCTTGAAAAGCTTTTTTTCTTTTAATTTGCAGGCCCTTTTGTGTTTTGCATTTTGCCACAGGCATGACATTTTCATCACATAAACTTACGCTGAGAAGCTGTGTGCTGTTTACCAATATGTTTGCACCTCAACCAGGGCTCATAAAATCCTGGACTTGATCCTTAATGGGTAGCTTTGCATCCCATCAATTGTAACATTTTCCCTGGTTACAACAGACCACAAGTCAATCACATTCACCATAAGACTGAAGCCTGAATCATCTTCCAACACATCAGTATTCAGACTTGATGTAAAGGATAATCTGCTAAACTGAATGATGACTTGGCTAAGTTTAAAAGCCTCCTCTATCTTGAAGATCCTACTACTTATGCAGAGTCCTTTACTGATAATGTCTGAGCACATGTAAGTAGATGCACAGATATACCTGTTCCCCTCAAAAAAATGTACCACCAGATTCAAAAACAAACCACTATGGTGGATCCCAAATATAAACAGACTGTATATAAATTAAAGTCATTACATGCAAAAATAAATCTTATTCTCAAGATGAAAAAATGGTCTTACTAAACTTAAGAAACTCTGGGCCCTTGTCAAATCAATCAAAACCAGATATAAGGTAAAATTAGCTATCCAGGTGAATACCAACCACAAAGCCTTCTTTAATTACCTCAAAAACCTTAGAAATAATGTCTGACACTGTAAGAGAGCTAATAGTAAATGACATCACATACTCAGAACCAGAGGACATGGCCAGTCTAAATTCAGCTCAAACTTCACCATTGTCTCCGCCCCATTACTCTCAGATCACACAGCCATACCCAAACGCCTACAAAACACACAAGAACAAGTTCTCTAGGTACTACCAAAGGCCAAGAACGCTAAATATATAGGGCGAGATCACAGACCAGACTGCTTGCTTGTTAGCCCAAAACATGACTTGTCTGATCCCCTACAGAAGCTACTCAACATCAGTCTCAAATAAGCTTTAAGCTCTGTGGATTGTAGACTGAAACAGTCATTCATTCCCTTGCACAAAAGTGAGGCTTCAATAGATCCAGGTAGTTATGATACGCCTGTTCATTCTCATATGTAAGGCTACGGAAAAGATCATTATGGAATTGAATAATGATTTATCTAACCTACAGACTCTCAAGCCAATGCTGAATTGGATTCATTGAGGCAGGTCCTGCCAACTTAACCCAGTCGACTTCTCCAAAAATGTTACTGAAGCAATAGATGAGGGCAAAACAGTGCACACCATGTATCTGGACCTTGTGACTATGGTTGACACCATCCCACACTTAGGTATTGTAGATAAAATCCCCCTGTAAATGTTAACCTATGTAATTTCCTGGATAGCAAATTGGCACACAAATCTAACCCAGGCAGTTAGGGTGGGTGGCTCTACCTCTTAAAGGCCTTTTACTGGCAGTGTACCCCAGGGTTTAGTCCTTGAAAGATTTATCTTTGGCCTTCACTTCTCAGAGGTCAAAGTTAATTGTTAAGGAGTTATGGCTGACCAAGTCTGTGAAAGACTGAAAACTTGCTGCCATCATAAACTCCTCAGAGGACACTCAGATCCTACAAGAGGGCCTATTCCAAAGAAATAGCTTGTATCAAAACCATGGACTAAAACTAAATGCTAAAAACTGAATAATAATAATATGATTCAGCAAGCACGATGCTCCTTGTAATTTATAATTGACAAAACCCCTGAAAACTGATCCCATGTTAGAAACCTGGGAATCTAGGTTGACAATGAACTGTTCCTTTGATCAACATGTATCAATGTTGTAAGGAAGTCCTTTTTTATCACATGGCTTATATCTAAGTGTTATGCATCCAAATCCAGGGATGTAACTGTTCCTCTGTACTTGACAGTCTTTAGGCCAGTCACTGCTTATAATGTCCCTTTCTGTATGCATCTTTCCAAACACTCATCACAAATGGAATGGCAACAATGCTCTATCACTTAAAAAAAAAAACATATAGGAATGGAAACCTGAATATGCCAGAGATAACCCATGCACTAAGAGTTGTCAGGAAGGGATAAGTGTTTATAGGGAAGTACTAGGCTAACTGCCGTTGTGGGCTGTTTTAAGCCTAGCCAATTTCCCTTTTGAAGGTTAGAATCAAACCCTGTACTTTGTGTTTGGGTGTGAATACCTTAACCATTATCCCAACCACCTCAAATGAGTTATCAATGCCAAATCATCATCAAGGAGAGGGAGATGGTCCCACTGTCAATGCAGGAGTGACACGTGGGCTAGGCCACAGATGTCTGTTCCACACTTGATGTGGGACACAGGGTGTGAGCATTTTATGGAGTGAACTGTGCATTCTAGCGATGCATAGCAGAAATGTAGACACACACATTCTGGCCTTATGATAGCACATATCTGCTAGACAAGACAGAAGTTATAAGGAAGCAAAAATCTAACTTCCTACTGGTTGACAGCTGCAGTTACCATTCCCACCCTCTTGTCTGTTGACATTAGATGCTTGAAAGTCAATTGTTAAGCAAGCTGATAAGGGATGGGAAGAAAGGTAGACACTGAAAGTAAACTGTACCTGACTGGTAGAAAAGATAAACTACTCTTAGATACAAAGGCAGGAGATCAGATCCAGTTTGAGCTGGAAATAAAATACACTTCAAAGCAAAATAACCTAATTACTACACAATGTCAAAACTGAATAATCTTATGTAGAGTTATCTTTATCACTTTTCTTCACTTTCTCATTCACCTATAGATTTATTGTGCTTATGACTGAACTGGTTTCATTTTCTTATAAATATCACTGATTGTATTTCTGCCTTTCTTTTGAAGTGAGTCATCTTCCTTCTTTCACTTGTTAAACAATATATATTCCTTAACCTTTTATTTTGTTTCATTCTGTCTTTAATATTTGCTCCAAAGAAAGTGCTTGTGGTTTTATTACGACAGTTTTTGTCTTGGTTTGACTGTTTTGACTTACCTCCACATCTCTCAAACTTACTGGACGTTTTCTGCCTTATTCTGGAAGATTCACACCTCACAATGTCTAAAACTATCAGTTTTGATAGGGTTCACTCAGTAGTTAAGTTAGCTGCAAATCACACTGTTTGCAGTCACTTGCTCCCATTTCCTATTCACTTTTGGATGCAGGACCCTCTCTTCCTTTGAGAGCACTGTGACAAGGGCTACCTCATCGTACGTTTTTGTCCTAGTACTCTGAAAGTGATCAATTTTAGGTAAGCGGAAGTGATCATGGCTTTCTCCCCCCAACCAGTTGCCACCTGCTCCTCTCCTCATTCACTGGATCTACCAGACCTGTCAGCCTCAGTCCAGGCTCAACCAGACCCTAGTCTGGGGCAAGGGAATTCAAGGGTGCTGGTGTAGCATCAAGCTGCAGGACACAGAGTGCGTCCTAAGTGCTACTCCCTTGTGGCAGCGTTAGCAGCTCTGGAATCGCCACTCTTAGGAGGTAGTTGTGTGCGTAAACGCATGTGTAACCTCCCAGCTGAGCAGCTCATCAATTAAGTAGCACAGAGCTACCCAGGCCCATAAGCTGCATACTGCAGCAAGCCTTTCTGAGCTGCCTTCTTCCTCCTAGGATAGGAGAGCTGACAGCAGCTTCACAGTCCCATCCTGCCCTCCACTACCAGTGCTGTTAACTGAACACAGGCCATCTGGGATGCAGTAAGGGCTTTATGCCATTGTGCTACATGGCCACTGAAATGATTAAGGTCTTGGTTGTGGCTGCACCCTATGGTGTTCCAATTAAGAAATGTCAAATTAAACTTCAACTACACCCACTTGTCTCTCAGAGATAGTGTCATTTTATCTTTTTCCATCATTATGCGGTGGTGGTGCTGCAGAGTAAGACGTTGTCTTGTTCGATTCTCAGCTAAAGCGTCTTCTGTGTGGAGACATCCATGAATGGGCATACCTTCATTGAAGGCTGTGCATCAGAGCTGGCAACTCAGCACGTAAAAATCTACTGCCAATCATTAGCAGACTGGAATTCCGCTGTGGTGACCCCTAACCGGGAAAAGCCTAAAGATACAACAACAACAACATAAGGCTCTCTCAGCTGTAAACACTGTATGTGACTGTCACACAATTTCAAATCTAGTGGTCTTTTCCTTTTTTGTTTGCTGGTTTGTTACGTCTGTCCATCCCTTACTTAGAGGAGAGCAGCTCTTGTGTTAATTTTATTCTGCCAGGCCACATCCAAGTTAGGAATGTCATTCAATTACATCCTAGTGCTGGTTCTTTGAGTATTAATTTTATGCTACTGCCACTATCTCAAAGACATTATTCTTGTATGAAAAATACTAATGTTGTTTTTGCCTAGACTCTGGGTATTGCTGCTTATTTTCAACTATGGTTCTTTTGTCTTAATCCATTTCCTGCTCTGTGTTAATACTGTGCTTAGTTATCCTCCATTTACTGCTGATCTTCTTACGCGTTTCTCCTTAAAGCGGTTACCTCACTCCTATTATTGTGCTATTAATGGAAAGGACAGGGATTTCCTCTGTATTTTTCTTCTCCCTTTTGGCATATTTGACTCATTCTCAGTCATACCACTGTGAAGTATGTTTCCTGCACCTTAATGAGTGCTGGTTATGCATGCAGCATCTATGCAACATACCTCCAGCACTGTGACCTTTGCTCTTTCACCATGGCAACCACATTACGTTTTGAAAACTTTATTGTACAAGCTACATTCAGTAATGTGAGTATACAACTCCAGTGTATTTAAAGTAGATTAAACTGGCAATCTGAAGGAAACTGTTGCTTTAGATTTACATTTTAAGGTATTTTAATATATTTCATGTGATTAAAAAAAATGTTAAAATTAAACCGTGAATGTGAAAAAATGATGTCTTATCTTCCAAATTTGTCTTTTTAATATCTATCTCCTATAAACAATTCAGATGTGATTGCTCTGAAACCAGCAGCACAATCACAACAGATTGTAAATGCAAGTCATTTGCAAAGTACAGGCACACATTAAAATAAGTGTTTTTGTAAAAGGGGGGCCCATACCACCTACCCTTTCTTCTATATACTAACTCCACAGTTACACAACAGTGGGGAAAAAGGAGAAACTCTCCAATACAGCACACAGATGTCTCATGCAATTAGCCATCCTGTAGTGGCTAAATATTAGCGATATGACATTATGAGCAAATGTAAATCTGGTCAGTTATGTTTTGGACATCTGAACTCTATTAACTGGTCATTAGTCTTGCATAAGGAAGACTTTTAACACATTCACTTTTCTTTCACTGAGACTTGCTAAATGAAATTCAGTCAGCTACCAGCATTGCAAATCCATACCTCATCAGGTGTAATATAAGTGAATAAAATTAATGAAATTATTGAATTAAATTAATGAAGTATTTAAATCTGGCATTTAGTATCCTGGTTACTCAAGACAAATACAGAGCATCAAGCCAGTATAGCTCTGCATTCCTATAAAATGAATCTGCAGTCTTCAAAGAAATGAGAGCTATATGCTGTACATCATTTTTTCACTGATTTTAAAAAATTCAGAGCGGTTTTACCTACATCTCGTCAAGCAACAGACAGGCAATGCAGTGTTGGAAAATGTTACCATGTATCAATTTTTCATTGGACCCCTATGTATTTTAAATACATCATTATTTCCCAGGTTATTTACTCCTAAATTGAAAAAAAAATCCATTTCACATATAACTGCTTCAGTAATCCTAAGGATTGTTTCCTTTTCTTGCATTCACACTGGCAGGCATGCATCTAACCTTGTCTTCTTGTCCTTCCTGTCAGTGAAATGACCATCAGAAAGTGTTTCCTTTTCCTTTGAGATCCCATGCAACAATCTGGTTGTCTCCTGTTGTTTCCTGTTCTGAAGTTTCCTAACATCTTCTCTTATTTTCATTGTGGTGCTTACATAGAGGAGCAGATCTGTGCCAAAACAGAAAAATTACTGTGGAGTGGTTATACACCAAGCCTATACTTCTGTATTCTGCTGGCATACCTTTCAGCTGTCCAGATTTTCACAGAATGTTCAGATTTGTGCCTTATTTTTGGACCATTCCTCATAAAAATCTGTGGTTTTCTGGCAAATCAGTGAAGATTGAATTCACTAAATAATGACAGATATTTGAATTTCAGATTTCATATCCTTCAGAAAATGCATGTTAACACAAAACCTTTTATTCTAACAACTTTCTATGTTTATAAGACAATATTTAAAATGTGCCCTATTTTTCAGCCTTTGTCTCACCACTGTTCTTGGCTTTGTCCAAATTTCTTGTGCTAAGAGGTGGAGAGGTATGTCTGCTGGTTGCTACTACTACTGTGCTTTTATGCTGATCTTGCTGGTTCTGTGCTGGTTTAATTAATGCCTCATGTCTCTTTCTCCTGCTCTGATTCATCAGTTTCACTTCTACAGGTTGAAATTCCTATGAGGAATACTGTAATCCAGTTGTCATGCATTTCTCTGCAGTGCACCACCACCAACTTTCTAGCCACCTTCTTAGCTTTCCTAAATCTTACTTTGATTATACCTCCCCCCATGTCTATTGCTGCACCTGTCTCTAATGTAATTAGCTAACAGACTGTTCTTGCTCTCTTTTACAAATATGTATGAAACCACAATGAAGAGCACTGCACCTAGGACCAACCTAGCAGTTGTCCTTTAGTTGTGTTTCTTGCTCCTGACAATGTCCTTCTGAAAACAACACTGTAACCTATCATTTAACCATGCAGAAAATTGGTTTCTCAATTTTACTCGAATCCCTCAGGTCCTCCTATAAGCCACGTGTGTCACTCTGGTTCTTCTATAAGCCACATGTGTAGGAATGAGTCAAAGGCCTTAATAAAGGTAAAGGAGGGCAAATTTATCAAAACTCTTCTGTAAAATGCTCATGTGACACAACAAAAAAGTGACTCAAGACTATCTGAGTATCTTCAGGCTGTGAATCTATTTTTGTTGTCCTAGTGACTGTTGTCCTTTAGAAAAGTAACTATACTTTACCATAGGATATTTTCCTGATCTAACAGGCCCCCAGGTTTCTTGTGCTTCCTGCTCCTCTTACAATATATTGACTATGTTGGCCCTACTGTGCAATGCTCATTTTCAAAGGAGTCACAGAAATAATTCTATTCTAAGACAGTAGTTACATTTATTTTTATTTATTTTAATTTACATTTGTTTACCAGGATAATTTGCACAGCAAATGTCCATTTTCAGTGGAGTCTTGGAGAGAAAAGCTCCAACACAAGTAGAAAATAGAAAGAAAATAAACACGCAATTACATGAACATAAGATTTAAAAAGCATGCATTTAGATGGATATAGGATAAAAATGTGCACATTGTGTTTACATTTTGAATGGAAGTAATAGATTTATACAGGAGTTTGTCAGAATACAAGGTTATTCCAGTTAGTAGGAATGTCATGTTTTATACAGAGTGAACATATTAGTAGTAGAATACACATTAATGGCTTGGTGAAGAGTTGACTATTTGAGCAAGCATTTACATGATTTACAGGGAGCAGTGAGATGCAATGCGTATTCACAGTTGTAATAGCACTATAATACATAGTTTGCAACCTTAACAGAACATGCGCCTTATTGGTTAAAAAGGTGACCTTGTAGTAAAATATGGAATTTATGGTGGCTTGTTACAGTTGCAAAGATGGTTGGAAAGATGGATACATGACAGAATTGGATTGAATTTGGAAAGAAAATGTGTGTGAAAATAAAAAAGTAATACGAGAGATGAAGTAAGTACATAAGGGTACCACCTCAGTCACATCAGTAGTTACTAGTTATCTTTTAAAAGCGTCCATCAATGCATATGACAACACATTGGCCAGATACCTGCAGGTCTTACAAAACAGCTCATTTAGCCTTTTTACTTTACCCTACCCTAAAGGGAGTTGAGTATTTCTCAGTCTCCCTGCTCTGCTTTCTTTCTGTCCACTCCTGTGTATTTGCCATTCCACCTCACCTTGGAATAGCAGTGTTCCTTTATAATTCATTATAAAGACTGGAACATTCTTTTTTACTGAGTATCTCTACTTTCTCTTGTATTTTTGCTAAGACTGACCAATTGCTTCTCTCCTTTGCTTTTGTCTACTATATGTCTAGAGACGCTTCCTGATTTCTGCTTCCAGTAAAGTAGCAGTGAGCCACATCTTCACTTCACAAGTATCTTAAATGCAAACCCTGAATTTCTGCCAAGGGCAATATCACTTATTTTTGTTCACATTATGACAAAACCACTTTCAGACTTCTTCCAAATCCTTCCATAAAAACAAAAGGGGGTTGCTGAATGACTACTTGCCACACTTGAGTTACATCTTCAGGGTCAGCCAGTGGTTCTGACAAACCGGCAGATGACAACTTCAGCAATAAAACACACACACTGCTTCAGTAAAGCTTGTTTATCAAATTGATCTTGCATTCCTTGGATGCTTTAATAAAAGAATTTTAAGTTTTTCAGTACAGTATAATGAGCCAGTTCGGTAAACTTAAAACTGGACACTGCCGTTTCTTACACTGACTTTGTCTTTATGAGGCTGAATTGTATGTAAACCTTCTCCTGACTGAGACATAAACACTGATGGAAAAATGATGACCTCAAAAACAGGAACAGGAGAAAAAAAGATAGCTTTTGAACTGAAGGAAGGCACAAACATCCTCTTTTAACAAGAGAGGCATTTGTCCAACAGGACTTAATTGGAGGCAGAGGTCCACAGTCTTTGGGGCAGGCTTGCATGTTACATTTCTGAAGCCAGAGAAGAATCCTCAAACCTTGGCACCTTATACATCTATATCACTACTTAATGCAGATTAGAAAGTCTGTATTATGATATGGGCTATAATGATTCAAAGATTCCTGAGCCATTAAGAGATAATGGTTTATGAGCTTTACCAGAGGTGGTACCACTTCTGACAATATACAATACGCACTGTTTAATTTGCACATTGCAGACAGTTCAGCAATTATGGTGGCTTTAAACACAGAGAAGGCCTTCATTAAGTTGTGTAGTCCTATTTATTAGAAGAACTTAAATTAATTTGATTTGCATGTCTGCTCACAGACTCACAAGACAACTATTAAGGTACTAATGAAATAGAAAAGCTTAGGTAGTTCTCCACTATCACTTCTCTAAGGTAGTAGTAGTATGAAAGGTCCACTTTTACAAGTACTGTTTGTTTGCTCTGTCTATTGTCTCCTTACCCTAGACATTGTGAAATTTACCCAATAATCTATATTCAGGATAACTTCTCCTTTCTTGCATAGATACACCTGTCTGTACAGATATGTTTAAGCTATTTTATCCCACTGACTTTGGTTCCCTAAGTTAGGAAAAGGACTTGTAAACTTTTGGTTTTAAGCTGGGTAAATCATGTGTCCCTATTTCCCTGATTTTTATTGTACCTGTGCGTAGATGTAAAGCATGCTAAAAATTCAAACTACAAGCAAACAAATTTGACATGTTCGCAAAGTGATGAATAATAATAAAAATCATTGTATATAACGTTTCTACAGTACGGACGGCATTTTACATTAGAGTAGCTAAAACGAGTTATTATAGTACTGGCAAAAATTGGAAGTAGAAAAGATTTTAACCTTGCATACATCTAAAAGAGAAGCTACAGCTTACATCTGAGGTTCCAAGGCAGGTTAAAATAAAAGCATTTTTGAAGATTACCAACATTTAGATAATCCTCACTTATATGATCATATTTCCACCATACTCAGGAAAGCCTTCTATCTGGTTACAGTTAATTTCCAAGGGAATATCTTCAAGATCCAAAGAAATCATCCTGCCACAGTACTCTTCCCTTATCAGACCCACCAATGAATATAATGCTTCCTTTGTAAGTATATAATAAAATACCACCAAGACCACCGATCCAAGAAGTAAGCAAATTTAATGAAACACTTAGCGCCTCAGCTTACGCAGCCTTCCAAGAGTAAAAACACTGAAAAACATTGTTTGCTTAAATACAGCATATTGCACAAAACAATCAGTTAAGCATACGATTCAAATCACATACTTCCAATTACATTATTTGTTAAGTCCCTGGGAATCCAAAGTACCATACTTTAAAATCAGCAGGGTTTCTTTTTTTAAGAGTTTGTTTTTTAAAGATACACATTCACCTATACCAACTTGCAATTTCTTCAAGACACAACGCCTAAGAGAATCAGGGTTAGAGTTGTGTGCTGTCAAAAAAATGACTCCCAAGGGAACTCTCTAATTTTTTGTTGTTCATGTCCCTAATATGTTCCTGCAACTGGACCCTAAAACTCCTGTAAGTTTCCCCTATGTAAAAAGTTTACATCCACATCTCAGCACATACACTAGCCTCTCTGTGTTACAGCTGTATTTATGCCTAGCTGTAAACTTGATGCCATTAATGTAAGGAAAAGAGCTTACTACATACTGACAGATGGGACAACCATCACATGGAACAGTGCCTTTGTTTATGCTTAATCTCTGACTAATATTAACATCTGTAAACAAAATTGATTATGTACCAGAATATCAGACACATTCAAGCTCTTTTATATGCACATATATGCCACAGTACTCTTCCCTTATCAGATTCATCAATGAATACAAGGCTTCCTTGTAAGTATAAAGTGAAGCATATTGCTCAACTAAAAACACCCCAAAGTCACCTTAGCAGGAAAATTCAAGGTCTTAAACCTTTCAACTATTCCATTAAAATTAGCACAAATCTCATTGTAACATACAGACTGCTCTGAGGTTACCTGTCAATGCCTTTTGAGTCATGAAAAATCACTGTAAACCTATTGGGTCTGCAAACACTTGCATTATGGACCTAAATCAACACCAACCGACAAATATACACAACTTGATGAAAATAAAAGTTCCCAATACAATGTATTGCCAGCCTATGGAATAATTTACAACTATAGGCAAACAAAGTGATACTTTAACTACCTGCAAGAATGGCTTTGATTATTGCATAGGTAGATAAATTTATACCAAAGCTGTCATGAACAGCCCTGCAGAATATGGGACATTTAAAAGGGAGGCACAAACTTATGTGTATCTACTTCAAAGGCGTACATGGCTCGGAAACTTATGGGGTTTGTGGTTGCATGTCTAGTATTCTTTCTTTGTAGCAGAATTGATCACTGCAGTGTATGTTTGTCTAACAACAGGAGAAAGAATAACTACAATCAGAAACTGGAGGATATTAAGATGCATTGACATTACATAATCTTAAGCATTAAGAATGATGCATGTAAAATAATAGAAATAAAAAAGAGAAAATGGAACAGCAACAAAAGAAAGGAAGAAGGGAAATGGATTACATATTGATTTGAACTGCTGCCATAGCACATACCGAGGATTTTAGATGGTGAAGTCTGGAGCCACAGAAGCTTGAAGGTCTAGCAATGTCAGGTATGTCATTATGGGTGGATCCTTTGCAACTCTGCCTCAGATAGTAGTGTTTTAAATTCTGTCTGGAATTTGTGATATAAGTGCACATCCTGAATAATATATGCAGAAATTACATTGTTTTGAGGCTAATATGAAGAAATATTGATCCAGGCATTGCAAAAAATTTTACTGGATGGGGTTAGCAGATCTGAGGGACTGCTGTGAATGGACCTGAGATTCTGTTTTGTTTTGAGAGAAAACGTATTTGTAAGAAATGAAATGGTTTTCATTTTCTGAAGCTTAATGAATAGGGATCTTGGTAGATGATCTGTCCTTTCTTGCACCAGGAACCACTTAATTTTAGGTAAGAGTGAGTAATGATGTTACATATGGAGGTCCAGTTTGATGAACCAGCACACATTTGGCTAGAGGTTATTAGAAGAGAACTAAGGTTTTATTTGAGGATGGTACTATTAATGGGGAATTATTTTGTAACTGCACTAAAATTATTTCTTTTCTTACAGTATGTCTATCTTTAAGGGAGAGGAAGTGAAATACTTCTCTACTCAAAATAGTAATTTGTTAGTTGTAACTTTGGTTTGATTGATGTGGTACTAGAATTTTAGTTCTGACCAAGCCAAAGGATGAATTATTTAAACGTGGGTGGTCCCCAGTAGCTTCTGGTTATTGTCAACGATAAGCCAATTTTGAGGTACTTGGGAAAGGTTTATTCCATTCCAAAAATAATTACTTCTGTTATTAGAGAGCTCAAAATAACTTATTGTGTTTCCTAAACAAAAGACAAGTAATTTCAAGTCATTCATCAGTCAACACTGAGGGCAGTGGGAAAGATGACAGATCTGTAAATAACCGTATCATCTGAATAATTACAAGACATCTAGTCAGGTCAGTGAAGATTTTATGTTCCAAAAGTAAACAGAAGGGGGACTAAAACAGAGCCCTGCGGAACTCCTTGACTGAAAAGATGGCATCTGAAATATAGCTGCAACATATCATAAAAGGTTACGTCTGATAGTTTTCTTTAAGCCAGTGGGTGTTTTTTAACTAAGGTCTGCATATAGAAGGGTGTTGTTTAGCAATAAGTGATCAATAAACTCTAAATGTTTAATTAGATCAGTATAGTCCCATGTAAGCTTACCTTTGTTCATATTTTTAACAATTGTATCAGAGCCCAGAGTGCTGTGAATGTAGTCTGTATGGTCCAGAAGGCATGTTGGTGTGTTTCAACAGAAGTGTAAATTTCTGTGTAAAGATTTATAATAGTTTTGAGCATCTGTCCAAGTGCTACAAGGACAGACATTGGCCTAAGTTTGGCTGTCATTATAGGCTTTTGCACTTTGAGAAGTTAACTCATATTTTTTATTTCCCTATATAGTGGAAAATATAGTGGGTATTATCTTATGGCACACAGATGTTTCAGACATGATACATTGGGGCATAATATCTCATTTATACTTTTAGGTGAACATTGTCAGAAGCTGCTGGCACATTATTAGGAATTTTATCTTGAAAGGTTTCTATTTCTTCTGTTTTAATAGATTGGAATTGAAGGGGAGAATTATTGGGCTTGTTCAAATGTACTAACGAGGTTTGGAGAAGCATTGAAGTCTACAAGCAAGATGTTAGCAAAGACTGGGCCACTACTTGTGAGACTTTTTTCTTTTTTTTACACCTTTGTAAGTATTTTAGGTTTATCTAGTCAACGGGTTGACTTTTCCCTAGTAGTGTTTAGGTTTGGAGAAGAAAGCGAATTGCTGAAATCATGAGAAGGCAGCACATTGTGTTCTGATCAGTTTTTAGCAAGGATATATGAAACTATCAGTGGTTTCTGGACTAGGATGCATTTTCTACTATTACCAGTCTAAGAGAGTAAAAAGTTATTTTAATTCTTTTATTATCATTTTAGGAGATCTGGGCTTGATCAGAATGGCTATAGTGGAACATGGCTTGCATGTTTAGAAGCAGGTTAGTAAATTATCTGCTGCTTGATTGGGGTCCTGATACTCTAACTTCAATGTGGGAGTTTTATGGTTTTATGGAAATTTTCTAAAGGCTATTTTTAGAGGCTGTTAACAATTATTTTTATGAGATTGCTAAGGCTATGTAGGTGAGCAGAAAAGCAGGTTGGATTACTGGGGATGCTCCTGAAGATGAAGTCAAAACATGAGTGAGTGGTTAACGGATTTGAAATGAGGACTAGAAGAAACTAGTAGAAACAGACCATCTGAACCAGGCCTTGATCAGGAAAGAATTTATTACTCTTGTAGTACAAATAATTAGAATAAAAGTCTCAAAGAGTTCTGGTATTTGTGCATTATATAACAGCATTTAATAGTTGTAGTTTCAGATTTTGAATTTTTTCTTGCAAGGCGGGAGCAGAAGACAGGCAACAGCTAGATTAAACTGAAGTGTTTATATAAAGCAACATTAATTAGCCAGCATAGATTAAATACTCTATAATGGATGCTTGAGAACATACAAAAATCTGTTTGTTAGATTATTGGAGCATCAGATATCTCCATCCAACCCATGTTTAAGCCAGGTGTTCTACAAAGACTTACAGTCTGGGAGAAAATGGAGATCTGGATTAGAACTGTTGACTCAGAAGTCTGTCATCACTATGTCCTGTGCATTGTTGTCTGCCACTTTAGGGATTAGAGCAAGGGTGTTACAGAAATCTGAAACATTAGTGGTCCCTTTAAAAAGTTCTCAAAAGTCCTTCTCCAAAACAAAAGAAACTCGTTCTCTGCTCTGATTCACTCTGATCCTATTAAACATTTGAATCCCCTCCCCAGCCACAAAACTTATTCATTAAGCTGACACTGTACCTGAATCTAACTTGCTCAGAAGGAGATGCAACGAGAGAGAGTTAATCATCCCAGAATTTATCATCGAAGCCCAGGGTGATGTAACATGTATACAACTCCTGTTCTTCAAAGAAAGGTGAAAAGGGATAGAGAACTTTTCTCTTTTCTGACAAAGCAGGGGCAGACAATTCCAAGAGGGACTAGCAAATGGCCCTTGTCTGGTCTAACATACTCTAGCCCTGTGGGAGTACTGGAACCTGGAACTGTATCATTTCCTGTGCCACCTGAATATTAATTTCCAAACTCTTGACAGTACGCTACGGCTTGCACTGATTCTTCTCAACCGCCCAGATTTTCACATCATATTTTGGTCTATTCCTCATAAAATTTGTCATTTTCTGGCAAATCACTGGGATGATCTGAGGATTAAAGTTACTAAATAACAACATATATTTTGAGTTTCAGACTTCATATCCTTTAAAAAATGTGTATTAAGTAAAATCCTGCTATTCTATTTAGTTATTTATTTAACATTTATTTACCGGGAAAGTCCGACTTGTAACAAAGCCAGTTTTCAGCAGAGGCCTGGGGAGAAACGCTCCAGATGTATGTCTTTGAAATTCTACTAACTTTCTAAGTTTATAAGAGCAATATTTAAAATTTGTCCCTATTTTGGGCCTTTGTCCCCCTATTTGTCAAGCTCTGTCCAGATTTTTTGCACTAAGAGGTTGAGAGGTATGTTGCACTGACAGACTTGAAAAATCTATCTAGAAACTAATGGTGATTGCACAGTAACCATTTTTTTTTTTTTACTATCCTTTAAAAGCTTTCTGAAAAATAAAAGAATGTCTCCTTTTCAGGGTATTCTCAGTCAAGATGCACTTATGTTCAGGTTGAGTGACAGAAATAGTTTGAAAGGTTATGGTTTCTTTAAATGTTATTGGCTGATCAAGTTGTAGTGTCAGTGAATGGGACTTGCTTAAAACTGAAGGTTCTCTGCTGCTATAAGGGCAGCCGATATGTTCCCTGTTTGTTCGTTTGAAGGTACTTCAGCATTAGAAATTAGCTTCATTTTTTAAATTCCCATACTTGTTCTTTTTAATCTGATATCTTACTGGCCTCTCTAGTTTGTTCAGACATTTTAGATGTTTGAGACTCAGATGTTTATGTTCCTTACTTCTGCTTGACCTTTTCTATTAAAACATATCCTATTGTAAAAAAAACAAAACACCAAAAAATACTTTTAAAGATTGTGTCATCAACTTTATTGTTAAATGTCTTATACCATTCCCAAGCAGAATTATGCAATTCTGAAAGACAGCAAATGCATTCTAAGTAGACTGTTTGTCTGCTAAAAAAGACATTCAGACTTCAGTAGTAAAGTATTACATGACCAATACACACCCACTTCACTTTCAACAACTATTTTCTTAAGTTAAGAAAACCGGAATATTCACAGTCCATAAACTGCTTACACACAGAAAGCCCAGGCAAGCAGTCACTACTGCCACATCAGGGAGAAGAACATAAAGCAATCAATGTGTCAGAATTACTCTCCTTCCTCAAGAGACCCTTAATCAAACTGAAACACTGTCCAGCCAATGAAGATTTTTTTTTCTTTGTTAACTGGGTAAGCCCACTGAACACAATTGCCTTTTTCAAGGGAGACTCAGAAGTACCATCTGATTAAGTGATTGATCAGAATTGCAGATTAGGCAAATGGAGGTGGAAGGAATCAAATAACAGTTCAGAGCCTTAATCCTCTGCACTAACTGGTAGACTGTCAGTGTATACAAGTCCAAAATGTACAGTTGTGTAAGATCTTACCATAATAGTAGATGTCCTACTTCTCACTGTGTCAGTGTTTTGTCCTTCCCTCCTACTAGATTGTCTTTAGATTCTATTGCTTTTCTTCTGGTTGAGGGGTCTCTCTTACATCCTTTTCTTCTTCTTTCATTCATGGATGTACAGGATATTGCTTTCCACTGGAATTGTTGTTTTTCTTCTGTGACACTTCAGTTCTTAGGATTAGGTGCTTGAAAATCACATATGTACTTTACACCTTGCACATAGGATATACATCTGATGTATGGTGGCCAGAAGGTGTAAAGACTTTGGTATGTTGGCTACATAGCTGTCCTTAGGCATAGGCCAACTAGCAGCTGCCTAGGGGGCCACTCTAACAGAGGCACTTTTCTAGTATTTATTTGGTGTAGGAAGACCAGGATGGGGGAACCGGGGGGTGCTGTGGAGCCCTTTTGCCTAGGGCACCAGTTGACCTAAGGCCGCTCCTCATTGGCCAGACAGTCTGCTCTCCTTGGCAGGATATCTCAGTAGTGAAGAAGGACATCTAAATATAGCTAGAAGATTCATCCTGAAGGAAAGAACTTGTCTTATACAACTACTGGCAGAAAAAATTATAAACTGTTTCAGTATGTATTTTAAAGAAGCTGGGTGTTAAATAGATCAGTAGGGTGCAATGAAGTTATAAAAGAGGGGACAAAGCGGAATTGTAACCAGAAATATTTGTTTTGTTCTCAGTCCTTATTCTATAGCTTTTTATCAATGCAGGATGTAAAAAATTAAAAAGTGAATCTCTCCAAATGCTGCTTCTGTAGGTTTAAGAAATATATACTCAATTTTAGCTGTTGCTCCAGACAAGTATAAAATGACCATTTTTATATGAGCATTTGCATTTCTTAGCATGTATGAGCAGATCTACAATCCCTTTAGTTGATCAACTGTGCTAATGCTAACAGCTGTCCTGCCTGCTAAAGTTACACAGGAATGCTGTAGACAGTGGTGCGAGATTGTTATACCAGGGTTATGGAATTTGCCATTTTCCTGTTACTGTATTATTTCTGAGTAGTTACATATAATTAGTGGGTGATGCCATTCAAAAACATTATTTGCATGTACCAAGATTATGTCTCATTGCATGCACTGTTGGAGGGCAAGAATTTTTTTTTTTTTTGTCAACATTTTTCATATTGACTTTTCAGTAGATTTGCTGTTTTTAGGTAGATCCATGCACACACACACACACACACACACACACACACACACACACACACACACACACACACACACACACACACACACACACACACACACACACACACACACACACACACAGACACACACACACACAAATTGGAGGTCTTCTAGAACTGTGTCTTTCATGGCAAGACCCAGATCACCTCACAGCAACCTGTAGGCTACACAGTATAATGAGAGCCATGCTAATTTACTGGAGAAGTTGAAGTATTTAAGACCTTTAATTTCCTTGGTTAGAAATCTTTGGGGCCTTTCCAGTTGAGCAATATGCTTGGATTTGCACATACCAAAAGGGGGCACTGTATTCAATGATGGGTCTGATAAGGGATGAGTACAGTGGTAGGATAACTTTTTGGATCGTAAAGATGTTCCTTTGGAACTTAACTGGATCAGTTAGGATTTCCTGACTGTGATTGAAACAGGATGATTGAGAGAGAATTATCCATATAACAACCTAGATCTCTTATAACTGTATCTGTCAGAGGAGGAATACCATATATAACACATGAGGTGGGAACAGCCTTTCTGCCAAATGCTACCATGCTGCAGTTTAATAAAGTTGTTATACATTCTTAACACATGCACTACATATAGATACACACACATACACACACACACACACACACACACACACACACACACTCACACACACACACACACACACACACACACACACACACACACACACACACACACACACACACACACACACACACACACACACACACACACACACACACACACACACACACACACACACACACACACACACACACACAAAACACACACACACACACACACACACACACACACACACACACACACACACACACACACACACACACACACACACGCACACACACACACGAATACACAGCTCAGTACACTGATTTTTCCCCATCCGATCCATGTCCTTCAAAAAAAGAAGGAATTAAAATGCATTATGGAGGCGCTGAGAACTAGGTGATCATTAGTGCAAGAGATGGGATTTAATACTAAAGTAGGCATCAGAGTTATTTAAGTGTAATGCAAATTGCTGCGTTAAAATCCTCTGACCATTACACGAGAGACAGGTTCTGATTAAAAGTAAGCAGAAGGTTACCACTCTTTTGACAGGTCTGAAAGGTACATTGAATTATGGTGTCCAATTCAAGTTTCATAAGGGAATCAAATGAGCTTCAGTATTCACATCAGAGTATATGAGAAACTTAAATGTTTTTTGATATATTAGAAATCAGAAAATGCTATTAATCATTCAGAATGGAGGTGAAGAATGTGAAACCAACAGGTAAGACCTATGCAGCCAGTTCAGTCAAAATGGGAGACTTAACACTTGTGATCTGGGAGTAAGGCAGGGGAGGGTAGTGATGCGAAATAAAACTAAAAGGTGCCCAGAAGGTGTTAGGACAGGAATAGTGAATAGGCAAGATAACATACCAGTAATACTTACCAACATTCTGAAAGGGTGAGAAAGGAAATACACCAAATTCAAAACTAGTCCTTCTGAGTATTCATCTGAGATGGGTACTCAAAAAGGCAATCAATGGAGTCAGATGATAAGTAGAAGAAATGAAAGCATGGTCTAAAATGCTGCAGCTTTAATTTAATGCAAAACAGGCAAAATAATTCACCTGAGAAATACATACCTGCAGAAATTAGAAGACGATTTGAAGGGAAGCCGCAGTGGCAATAAAAGTAAAGGGATTTGGGGGGTAGTCAAATAGCATAACTTTAAAGGTAGCAATCTATATATAGAGCATGAAGGAAGGCGGAGGGAACAAGCATATTTATAAAGCAGCACCTACAACATTAAACTATCACCCTGTTTACAGACAGCTAATAAGACAGCAGCCAGGGTATTGCATGGGATTCTGCTGACCTCATCAATGTAAGGACATTCAGGACACTGGTAGCTCAGAGTGGAGCAACCAAATAATGCAGAATTTGTGACAGAAGCCATAAAGTGGGAGTACGGAACATAAAACTCTCAGCCTTGACAAAAGGAGATGGACAGCAGACAACAGAAACGTTTGCGTACCGTAAGAGAATGAGCGTAAGGGCAAGTTACCAGCTTTAAAAGAGGCAGAGTAATACATTCATGATTGAAATGCATGAAAACATAAGGATACAGTCCAAAGGTGCAATGTGATGTCTTGTGAGAAGAATGAGGACTGTTTTAATAAGGCAGCGGATGGCTGGGAGAAGTGTCCTTAGTAAGGTAGTGCGATCATAGACAACAAGGCTGTCCAAACCTGCATGATAAAGGCTTACAGACAAATATTAAAAGTCTTACAAGGGATGGGAAAATAAATTGCTGGTGAGTTAGGGGATACAGTATGTCAGATGAGAAGATGGCAGTTAGGCCAGCCAAGTCATCCTTGTCTGTCAATTTTTTTTTCCTTTTAGAGCCATGTAAAAAAAAAAAAAACACTGGGGAGGCAGGTGAGTCCAAGTTATAATTTAAGATGTTTTTATTGTGAAAAGGAAATTAAATACATTTTAGTAAAATAAATGGACAGAAATAACTGAATTTGTAATGACCTTCTTAATTATTTTATTTCATTTTTTTTAACAATAATACCATGCTGATCAACATGGACCATTTTCAGGTGCGGCTTGTATGCAGAAGTTAATATAAGAATCCAAAAACTACCAACAAAAGTCAGAGTTACGCTGCATGATGAGCACAAGTCTAATAGGTTGGTACTAGGCTATCTGCCCTAGGGCATTTACAAGCCTAGCCAGTGTGTTTGGCTTTCGCCACCCTTCTTAGATTAGTTGACTGTGCCTCTGTATAGTAGGTCACAGAAGATAGCCCATTTAAGGTTAGTTTACCATGCCTCTGTCTAACAGTGACACAGAAGAGATCCCAGGGGTAAATTTCCGATCTCCCATCCAAACGTTAAAGTATTCATAGGTTAGTACTAAGCTAACTGCTCTTGCGAGCCATTTTAAGCCTAGCCAATTATCCCTTGTGAGACTCAAGCCCTTCACCTTGTGCTTGTAAGGCAAACACCTTAACCATTAGGCCACCCTCCCAACGTGATGATGTTACATATTGACTGCAAGTAGTGAAGACTTGAAGAGGGTTATTATTATAATATAACATGTTCAAGGTTAGTAGTAACAATTAAATATAGAGTGCTGATAAAATAGTTGAAGAGCTGATTTAGAAGTGTAGAAGGAAGGTGTGATGGAGTGCAGTCAGTGGAAGGAGAAATGTATATTTGGGAAAGCAATGAATGTGAAGAAGAAGGGGTAAGGGTAGTGTGTTAGGAAGGTGGGTGCACTTGATGTAGGGGTATTGAAGTGGAAATGGAAGTCTGGATGTGGCTGGTGCAGGGAATAGTTTAGTATCACGTGGTACTGTAATCTTTTAGAAAGCAAATGCTTCAAATTCTAATTTGTTGGGCTCATGCCTAATTTCTTTGCAGGGTAAGAATGTTAATATGGACAATAACAAGTCTTAAACTTGGAGTGCCATTGTGGAGAACTAGTAGTTTGTCATGTCAAGTTTTTAGAGTGTGAAATGTTAAGGCTGGGTGCAACAATTCAATATTTTAGGTGGTAGATTTCTTTGTAAAAGGTTTCCAGGTATAATAGTTTAAAGGTTAGGGATGAGAGTAAAAGAGTGCATCTTTGTTTTATCTGGAGACATTTAGGTTTTTCAAAAGAGGGCAGTGGTGTTTCTTCTAAAGTGCTAAACAGAAGTATCTGTAGATACAGTCTAGAGAGTGATCAGTTTTTTTGTGGGGGGCGGGTATCTCAGGCTATGATGAGCAGGCCATATTCTAGTTAGACAAGTTATACTCTTTCACTAATTGCAGCTCTTTATTTTGAGGGTAGCATGTGTGATTTTTTTTTTATGCTCAATAACACATATTATTTTCCTATTTTAAAGGGCAAAAATTACTTTGAGATGTTCGGGTTTCATTTACATATGCCCTGTGGTTCAGAGAATTCCCTTCTAGCAGTGCAAATTTCCCAACACAGGTTGGTCAATTACCACAAAGAAAAAAAAAAAAACACTGATTCAAAGGCATAAGCAGGGGAGGAACCTTTCATTACTGGCTCATTACCAAACCTCTGAATCAAACACTGCCCTGTTAGAGTTGAGCAACTGTTCTTCCTAGCAGTCATGCATGATGTTAGCAAAGGTATCTCCATACATGAAAACGCATTCACACACCCATGCGTTCGCATGCAGCCATCAAGAATGGAGGTCCCAATAAACACTGAACCAGGATGAAAAGAGGCTCTTGACCATTGTTATAAAATATAAATCTGTTTATTTAGTGCTTTCGTCCTTAACATACATACATTCTTTAAGTCATTATGTTTTAATACTTCTCTAATTTCCCATTCACATAGTTTTTCAAAGATGTTTACCATCGGGTGTGTAGGTGGATTGAAAGTACTAGGTCGGTATATAATAATAATAAATATTATATAATATATTTAAGGAGGTAAAGGAAAAGAGGACTGAGGGGTTATTATTCTCCACTACTAGGGGTCCATAGGGACCAATTACCTTTAAATAATGAAACTAATCCAGATGAGAACAGGATGTACAAGGCATTAGTTTTAACTTACAACAGTGATTTCTTTGACATAAAAAAAGTGATATGCAAAAACTGGAAGGTTTTTGATATCGATCCAGAATACACTAAGACAGTGGATATGAACCTATTTATTGTATACAAGAAAGATGTCTGTATAAGAAACATGCTGGAGAAAGTGAACAGCCTTGAACAGGTTGGGGGAATGAGAAAATGTGGACACTGTACACAGTGCAAATTCATACTGGCAGGTGATAAACTGGAACTAGAACACTTTGGCACTATAAGACTAAATAAGAAATTTAATTGCAACACACAGAGTATTGTCTATTTAACTTTATGCCAAAAATGTACTTGTTTCTATATTGGAAAGATGAAGAACTGCCTAAAAATAGAATTTATCAACGTAATTATGACATTGGGAGGAAAAACCTGAATAACGCACTACCTGTACACATTCAAAAGTTTACTAATCATACCTTTAAATTTACCATTATTGATCAAGTGGAAGGGGGGCAGAGAGGTGGACCTGCAGTTGATTACCTTGAGTAAAAGGAGTTACAGTGGCAACTTCGAACAAATGTCACTATCCATCCTGGCCTAAATGAAAATATTTCAGTTAGCTCTGTTTTAAGATTAAAATCAGCTTTAGTTTTATGAATTTTATGTGTTTTAGTCAATGAACTTGGTATGTATTCATATAATCATATACACGGAAAGTATTTGTGTTATGTCCCTCTTAAGCAGTAATTCTTTAATTATCTAACCAATCAAATGTTAAATGGTTTGCTGGGGTATAAAAAGATGGGGCTGTACATGTCTTTGTATGTATTCTGAAGAAGTTCTTTCATTAAGGATGAAGGCGCTAAATAAATAGATTTGTATTTTATAACATTGGTCAAAAGCCTCTTTTCATCATGGTTCAGTGTTTATTGGTTCCAAGTTTGTGTTTCCCGTTGTTTTCAAGAATGGAGGTCCCCTACCTAACCCCTCTACCGTGACCACCCAGTAAAAGATAAACAAATATGCATACATTCAGACAGACAGACAAACACACACAAAATGATATCCCCCCAGCCCCATGGCTTCATTGGACTTAATTATATCACACATACCCTCATATAAGTGAGTGGTTAAATGCCATCTTGAGATGATTTTTACATCTTCCTTCCAGAGTTAAATTTTACTCAGCCAAGTAACTCTCTGAATCTCTCAGTTTAGTAAATTGAGGTCTATATATAGTCCCCAGGAGACATTGCATGGTGGCTAACTGGCATTAATTAATTGTCTGAATTGCTGTCTTATTATACAGCTTCACCCATATGACCAGTGTGTGTGTGTGTGTGTGTGTGTGTGTGTGTGTGTGTGTGTGTGTGTGTGTGTGTGTGTTAAGCTCTCCTCAAGGGGAAAACCATAGCGTGACACTGGTCTAAGGAATCAGAAATGGACTGAAAAAGATGTGTTAAAAGCCACTATTAAATGCTGACTTGGGTTTCCAGTGCCATTACATGACGGTTACAATGTCACTATCTTGACCCTGCATGAGCCAACCATACATTGATGTGTGTATAAACTGACCTGAATTTTAAGGAAAAATATTACAGCAGAAAAAATTAAATTTCCCTTATGCAAGAGGAATGCTCTCCCCTCTGAACTTTTCTGATTTGATGCTGTTCTTTTGGTCTTACTATCAGAATCAAAATGCAAACAGTACCATGAAAAGCACCATGAAACTACTTCCAGATATGTATAATAGTTCCTTTTTGTGACTGTTGATATTACATCCAATAAATGTTTTTTGAAAAAAATATCTCAATGAAAACCAAATATACGGCAATAACATTTAAAGTGAAATTAAAATTTTATAAAAAAAAAAAAAAAGACGTCTTTAGAGAAGAGTTCTATAATGATCCAGTTGACATGTCCTGGCCCAACAAAATAAATAACTATAACTATACTATAAGAATAGTGAATACTTCTAAAAAACTTGTTTGAATGTGTCCTAGAATTCAATTTGTACATCTAGTGTGGGTAAATGCAAAAGCTACAATAGAAATTTGCATATGAACAGCCAAGAAGATATTGTGTCAAGCTTCAATATACAGAAAAAAGATGAGTTACTAGTTTACATTTTTACGCTATTCTTTGCAGCCAACATACACATGTAGAGTACAGTATGGATGATATCCATGTATTGTAATTAAAAAAACAGCTACCTGGACTATGACGTTGAGTCACTGCTCCAGACGCAATCAGACTTATTTTCCTTTCACCTTCACTTCTGTAACAAAACAGGTGTTGTCGAAATTTCCTAAAGGGCATCTTTCACTCTGAAAAATAATTAAAACTCTTGAACTCAAACAATGCAATTAACTGACTTATGATCGAAAATATGAAATAAACAAGGTACACCTATGTGACTTGAGTCTGAGTCACAGTAAAAGGTGAATCACTTAACATTTCTGACATTATTTTTAATCATTTGTTAAGAACTTATGCCATTACAGTAAAATATTGTCTAATAAGACAAAAAAATCCATTTGTAGCGAATACTTAAGTACCAATGTGCTGTCTGAAATTAATACAGAATTTCAAAAATAATGAATCATTACTTCTGTTGCAAAAAAGAGCCCTATTTTTTCGTCTGACAACATAGTCATTTTTTCAAGTGTTGTATGTTCATAGGTTCATACTAAGCTAGCTGCCCTTGCGAGCCATTTTAAGCCTAGCCAATTATCCCTTGTGAGACTCAAACCCTGCACCTTGTGTTTGTAAGGCAAACACCTTAATCATTAGGCCACCCTCCCATCCCTGTGTCTGTGTCAGACAACATAATATCCAAAGGCTATTACAAAACAGTTTTGTCAGCTACTCACTACAATAACTTTTAAATGAGAGATGTGCACTGATTTAACAAATGGATCTTTGCTGTCTGTTGCTAGTTGTTTATTATCTTGAAAGGTCTCAGAGACAAAGACTATGCCCATTAAATGCCCCAGTTCCTCTGGCATTAGCTGAGGGATAGCATCTCACAGAGACAATTATATCTTTTGTAATTGCTAATACATTTTCCATTCATTTATTCATACCTGATAGCTTTATCCCTGTCAGAAATGCTGAAAAGTCACAGCCTAGCCCAGTAAGCAACAGATGTAAGGTTGCCAGTCCATACATGTGCATGTGATTTAAAGGATCGTCAATTAACCTAGAAGCATGTCTGAGATGAAAACAAGTGATAGTAGTAAGAAAACCATGTGGGCACTGAACACGTGCTGATACCATGTAGAAGGCACTCCAACTGGGAACTAAACCAGAGAACATAGCAGTGTGTTGTCGAATTAGTGTACTTAACTGTTCAATAAATTAAGTATACCAAAGCATATGATAACCATATAAAACATAGCAGGCAAACTATAAAGAATTATTAAAATGCAAATACAAAATGCAAATGAGGATATTGTGTTTGTATTCGGCAAGAATCTCTCCCTCAGAGCTGTAGTTATGATGAGTGCCTCATTCAAGTGAGGGGTCTTACTGCAATGAAAACACCTACAGTAATGGACAGTCACTCATTGGGCAGCCTTATCCTCAAAAAATGCAAATGTACCACAATTTTTGAAAAAAATATTTAGTGAGTTCTTGTAATAGAAGCATAATAGTTGTTTTGTATCTTAAGTACATGAATATTATAGGGATAGCTTAAGTAAAACAAACTGTAAAAAACAAGCTTTTATTCTGGCAGAAAAGTTAAGTCCGGTCCTTTACGAACATTGTTGGTATAGTTGGCACTACAAAATTTTATGTGTAAATAAAAATAGTTCCACATTAGTCATTTGAAGAGATGGCAACCATAAATATTAATAATAATAAACCAAAGACAGGGAAGTCTCTGAGAAGTATTATCTCCTCCAGATCTCATGGCTGAGCTTCTAGCTTGCTGTGTACCATGAAAAAGTAGGTAGCTATAAAGGTAAAGATTTCAAAATATGAAGCAACTGTAGCAAGAGCCATAGCAGAATGTATTTCAACAATGCCTGCCTGGCCTTTATTGTATTTATCATACATGACAATAGAGTGAAGAAACCACTTGGACAAGGTCCATTTAATCAGAGGTAAGCCTCAATTCCTTAAAAGCAACAAAGAGTTGAACATATTTCTGATGTGTTTTGCTAAGTTCACATAGTATGGAAGCTGCCTTCATACATTAAATACATGTAATTATAACCTTTGATCGAAACAAAAACTAGTCGATTCCACGAAGCTCGACTGCTTCCTGATAATAATGTAAACATCTATATACACACACACACACACATATATATATATATATATATATATATATATATATATATATATATATATACACACACACACACACACACACACACACACACATGCACACACACGTGTGTATATATATATATATATATATATATATATATATATATATATATATATATATATATATATATATATATATATATATATATATATATATATATATATATATATATATATATAAAAACACAGATAAATATCTCAACCGGCAGAAACATCAAGCATTATATTCCTGCAACTTCTGCACATGAAAGTTACCTGAATGGACCAATGAAATTCTTGACATGACCCTGAAAAAAAAAAAAAACAACTGCTCTCCTTTTCTGATTGGTCAATTAAAAACACCTTTACATTAACATCAGACTCATTTTCTCCAGTAATTTTAGTTGGGGGTTAGAGGCATAATTAAGGTGTACATCTGAGTAAAGATGGGCTGGGGGATCTTTGCCAGTTCACAGATAGATTGGTATCAGCACTATTACTGCTGATATGGAATAGACTGCCCATCCACATAATACAAAGCTCAACCCTGTCCATATTCAAGCACAACTTAGATCTATGGATGGGAAACAGACAATTTACCCCAGGATTTCCCCTTGTACTACTAATGGGCAGACACTGCTCCTAATTTTTTTATCCATTGCATGGGTCTCCTCAAATTATTTATGATCTCAGTTATTCTCATTGAAGGTAATATATAATTATTGACTATGGTATGGGTAAGGCCAGTCTGTAACAAATGGGACAGGCTGCTCTGAGCACAAAAAGGGACATTGGCTAGGCTTACAATGCCCCTCAAGGCAGTTATCCTAGTGCTTAAGTGAACCTATAATAGTTGATTTTAGGGCACTCCTGTATGTCTTGATAGGAAGACAACCAGTACCAGGTTTGAAACAGCTGTGGGCATGGCATACTATGGGCTGTAGGCTACATTGCTCTTCTCAGACATTGGAATAACCACTATGAATGCAACATTGTCATACTCTCAATGTATCACATACTCAAAGGTTGTTAGTTCTACCTCTCAAATACCTTACACAGACAGAGCCAACAAAGTGATCTGACAAAACAGTAAAGCCAGCTCACAGTGTTGGCTGTAAATAAAACATCCAGCATCTGTGTTCTTGGGATGAAGAGAGGGCGAAAATGTTCATAGAGACTTGTGAGATCAGCATTTTTGCATTTTTTAAACCAAGTAACCTAATCTCAACATTACTTAATCTTTGGGAGACCCAAGACATGTGGAATTTGTAAGGGTCATAGTTTAATGCACACCTCCAAAGTTTCCATTTTCATTCTTAGATGTGCTAGTGATGTTGAAATTGCCTAGGAAGCTGAGGATTGTTGTAATAAACCAAGTTTTAATTTCAGCAGCATAAAGGTACAGTTCAGGGTGCAGATTCCTGGGTCCAGTGTGAAGAGAAAAGAGCTGACTTCACCAGGGAAGTCCACCTTGAAGGATGTCAAACTCACCTGAGCCCATATCTACATCATTATACCATAACAGACTGTTTGAATTGGTTTCACAAAGTTGTTTGGATTATCTTTGAGGTCTGGCACATAATTACACACTCTGATCCAAATCTTCTCCCATCATGTACACAGAAAGGATTTATGTGCCAACATTTAAGTCTACTGCAAAAGTATACAATATATGTACCCTGATGGGATACCATACTGTGATAGTTATGTGAACTCTATACAAGTGTTAACACAATAAGGTTATTCAACAATGTTAATGCTTAAGAAACACAGGATGATGAAGACATTCACTGAATCCAATGAAGAGTTTTCTGCACTGTCTCTTCTAATTAAACGTATCCACAGAACTGATGGCAACCACTGCAGAGATTTTACATTGTTATTGTTTATATAGGAACAGAGGCAATTGCTAGGCAAGCTATCACAATGCCTATATATACCTTTAAACAGACAAATTTAAAAGTTCTCGCAGTCCGTTTCAAGCACTTAAAAATGCACACCTCCTAAATCCAGCAGGACCGTACGTGATAATCCTGATGTAAATGTGTATCTGCCTGTCCATATCTTAAATGTGGCCAAAGCAGTACTTTCTTACACCTGCGGTAGTAACTTAGTCCACAGCTCAGCAAGCTCCTGCCTGGTGCCCTGCAGA
The DNA here is from genome assembly GCF_019279795.1 of Protopterus annectens. Classification (NCBI taxonomy): domain Eukaryota; kingdom Metazoa; phylum Chordata; order Ceratodontiformes; family Protopteridae; genus Protopterus; species Protopterus annectens. The sequence continues at coordinate 295,357,740 of NC_056739.1, forward strand.
GTTCTACAGCAGCAGAGACACAAAAGAGAGACTTTGGAGTGATTAAGTGTAATTTTTCTGCATTTTCTTGCTGCCTTTAGCTAATTACATCTAAAATGCATTTTTTCTAGATATTCTGTGATTTAAAAAACTTGTTTCAGCTACATATTGTACTTATTTTACTGCCTACACTTTAACAAAGTTGTTTTTGTGTTTAAATTACCTGTTTAACTGTTGTAGGCTACATACTCATGTGATAGCCATTTCTGTGCATTTAAAGTGTTTTTTTGATTGTATCTGCTTTATTTTCTGAAGAAAATTATATACTTGTTTTCCAGCCTTTCTAAGCTAGTATAGTCCAGTTTTCAGGTTAGTGCTGAATTCAGTGCTGTGTTACAAGTTTCTGTGTTTGCCCATACCTTACTTGGATAGAGGAAGTTTCTCTGCTCACTGTGAGAGATAGAGCTTTGAGCAGCCTGTCTGTCCCTGGAGGAAGGGTTTCAGCCCAGAAATGAGTAGTTTATTGGCCATTTTGGGCTAATTTCTATCTCTTTCATTTCCCTGCTATAAAACCCGCATTTGCGAGGTGTTTTTGTGCTGGCATACAGCTCAGCAAGCTCCTGCCTGGTGCCCTGCAGAGTTCTACAGCAGCAAAGAGACAAAAGAGAGACTTTGGAGTGATTAAGTATCATTTTTTCTGCATTTTCTTGCTACCTTTAGCTAATTCCACCTAAAACACTGATTTTCTAGAATTTATGTGATTTAAAAAGCTTGTTCCAGCTACATATTGATCTTATTTTACTGTTTGCACTTTAAAAAAGTTTAAAATTACCTGAAAAAAACAAAAAAAAAATACTTGCTTTCCCACCTTTCTAAGCTAGTATAATCCAGTTTTCAGGTTAGTGCTGAATTCAGGGCTGTGTTACAAGTTTCTGTGTTTGCCCATACCTTACTTGGATAGAAGGAAGTTTCTCTGTTCACTGTGAGAGAGGGAGCTTTGAGCAGCCTATCTGTCCCTGGAGGAGTGGTTTCAGCTGAGAAATTAGTAGTTTACTGGCCATTTTGGGCTAATTTCTATCTCTTTCATTTCCCTGCTATAAAACTCGCATTTACATGGTTTTGCACACCGGGCACCGCCGGTTAGCTAGGGTATAACTATTCCCGGCTCCACATAGTCTACTCTTCAATTTTTTCCTTGGAACTAGACAAACTTTCAACTTAAGCACTCAAACCATTCACTTCTCATCCTGGCACTTGCTCAAAACTCATAGCAAGCACTAATAAACCTTAGCACTAGACCCCCATATACTGTAGTGAAGGACAAGGCTCTCTATTCGACCTTACCAGCTAATCAGTAAAACAGTTCACTGTACCTATCCAGGCATGTCCAAATGGCAGTTTCAGGTGTACTCTCTGGTCCAACTGTTGAATCTAGTTATTTTGAGGCAATGTTACAATTGCCTGATGTACACAGACAACCCTCTCCTCCTTCCACCAAACACTAATACATGCGAGAGATGCAATTACACAGCCAAACTGGAGGCTAAGCTTTCTCAACCCAAGACTGGATTAGGCAGTCAAGAGGAGAAGGGAATTACTTGCATCACACCACCAGTCTCACATAGACCTATGAAACCAGCACCAGCAAAAAACACACATAAATACACGAAAACATACTTGGAGGCTAAACAAAAATCTGCAAAAGCAACAGAGACCTCCAAAGCAGACATCCAAGCAACCTCCACTCCCCAACACAAACCATGAAACACATACTTCACAAAACCAGTGTGCCATGCAATCACAGCCCTTAAGGCAAAATAACATACCCAACATACTAGTAATAGGTGACTCTATAGTCAGGCACACTGACGTCCCACTCACTAGGCTGAACAAGGAGAAGGTTACTGTTAGCTGCCTGTCAGGTGCCAGGATCTGCCACATAACACAAGCACTCAGGTCACTCCAGAACAAGAAATAAGAACAAAACAAATGAAGGCAGGGTATGGAGTAGTGCAGGAAAACAAAAGCCAAATAAATAAAAAATACTGCACTAAGCCTACAAGGCTAGAAACATACTGTAAACTGTTTATTCAATAAAACAACAAAAATACACACAAAGTAAGCGCTTTCATGACATCCAGTCGCTTCATCAGACAACATTCAAACATCCTAAATAATCCTCTACAAAGTCAGCTGACTTAATTAATCACATCAATTAAAGTGAACAATGTATTTAAAAATGTGTGCATATATAGTACATAACATATGATATAAAACACATAGAAGCATTTGTATATATTTTAAAAACATTTAAGAACTGTGTAAAAACTGTATAAAAACTATGTGAAATCCTTCTTTATAAAAACAGCATTCTTTATTTATGCCTAAGAGGGCGTGCCTTCAGAAAAGGTTTTAATGAAGAAGTGCTGTTAAGACCTGGAGATCTTTCAGCATTTAGCAAAAGAATCCATTTCTGTTCTGCTGCTTCTGTGGTAAGAGTTGCGGGAGCTAGGTCTGACTCTAAACCGGTTACAAGTGGCATTCCCCAGGGCTCAGTCCTAGGACCCCTCCTGTTCGGCATATACTTCTCAGAGGTACAGGCAAGCACAGGAGGACTATGGCTGACCAAGTTCGCAGACGACTGCAAACTAGGGCTATAATTGACTCTCTGGCTGACACAGACATCCTTCAAAAGGGTCTCACTGAGACAGATACCTGGTGTCAAAACCATGGCCTCAAGCTAAATGCCAAAAAGTGTATAGTCATCCCCTTTGGAAAAAACAAAGTACCCACAAACTACCACATAGATGGTAGCCCCCTAAATACGGAAGATGTAATAAGGGATCTGGGGACCCAAGTAGATAGTAACCTCTCCTTTGATAAGCACATTGACAAAGTGGTTAGAAAATCCTTCTATGTGGCCCACCTAATCACAAAAGGGTTTGCATCCAGATCGAAAGAGGTCATTGGGCCCCTCTACACTTCACTCATCAGACCTATCATAGAGTACAATACCCCATTTGGGATGTACCTTACAAGACACCTGCAACAACTGGAAAGACCACATAAGTACCTCACCAAGAGGAACACTGACCTCAAGCAGATGCCCTATACAGCTCGACTGAAGAACTTCTGTACATAATCTGTTTCCTTGTGTCCTTTGTATTTGCAGAGTGCTATGAGTTTTCTGCCACATCCCAATGACAAGATGTAGGAGAAATGATGATTCTCTAAAATGCTTACAGGCATTTGTGTTCATCCTGAGATGCAGTGACTGCACGCCTAGGAATAGTTCTCGACCTTATGCACAAAAGTTCTAGAATAAGCTCCTTTAACTCCCATAACCATGAGTGGGATAAAAGTGGGCTTCAGAAAATGAATTGATAAACTGTCTTGAAAATTAGCTTCTGTTATATTTACATTAAATACTTCACTATATGATACAATATACTTTTGCCCCTGGCCATTCACAGAAACAGTACTTCCAGGCTTCACAGAGCATCTAAAATGGAAGCTCAGCTTGGGTAAAACCATTAGCTCTCTTTTTTAAGATTTGTCAGTGATGGTCAGTACTGTCAATCACCACATTCTGCTGTCATAGTTCATCTGTTGTGGTCTCCAAGAGTTAGTTCCACAGCTATCTTGCTCATAGAACTTAAGCTGCATGTTAAAATGACACTGTCACACTTGATTCTAGTCAGTGATAAGCAGTAATAGTTCTTTTTTTACCCTCTTTCTAACAAGATTATCACCTTCTTCTATTTTGTACCTGTGTTTAATTGCATATTAAAACTTGGAAAGAGACCACAGCTGTGTCTCGTGTGAGTCACACAGAAGTTAGAACAGATCACGTAATCAAGCAATAAGGCCTGGCAAGGTGTGTGTTAATGTGTAATTAATGCCTGTCCAGGGGTGTTCTGAGGTCCTACACACCTGAAACATTAATTACACATTAACACACACACTGGAGGGCATTATTGCATTTAGAGAATGGGGTCTTTGTAAAATTATTGTATTTTACTTACTTATTTATATAATTTTTATTTTTTATATATTTTTGACTTAAAATAGTTCCTCCACCTTAGGTTTCTAAGTTGCTCTGGTATATTTAAATGGTGTTAGATGAAGCTCATTACATCCAAAATATATAATTTTTAAAAAATATCTGGATGTTTGCTTTATTTTTGGTCTCTGGCTGCTAAAATGTGTGGTTTCTTGCCAGTCATTGGGGATTGAAATCAATAAATGATATACATTTGACTTTCAGACTTTAGTTTCTTCAGAAAAGTCATGTTAACACAAATCCTGTTATTTAACTTACTTTGTCATTTTTATAAGTACGACATTGAAAATATATTCTTATTTTTGAGTCTTTGTTCCCCCGTATATTTCAGGCTTTATCCAGATGTCTTAAGCTTGAGAGGTATGCAAACCTCTTATCTGCTGCTGCCAGTGGTCCATCATCTGTCTCTCCCTCTCTCTGTCTCTTTCTCTCTCTCTCTCTCTCTCTCTCACACACACACACACACACACACACACACACTTGGACTTCAGAAAGATGCTAATGTAAGTCATATTACTGAAGAACCTTGTGTTTTTTTAAGAGGAATATGTTTCTGTTTTGAGCCTTTGTTCCCCATTATTTTGTTTTTTTCCAGTTAACTTGATCTAAGAGGTGAGATGTACGTAAACCTCCTTAATGCTGCTGTTGCTCAATTGCTCTCACTCTTCACCCTCTCTCTCTCACTCACACACACCTTGCTTTCATGTAGACAAGCATGTATTCACACACATAGACAGAAACAAACACACAAACAGAAACATATGCACACAGAAACATAAATATACACACACTTTTTTTTAGTTATACTTAGTATTTACACTTGCTAAACAGCAAAAGCGCTGCTTAGTGACTGTAAAACAATGGCTCGATTGATCTCACTTTTATTCACATGCACATATAGAATCACACACAGACATAAATACACACACACACACACACACACACACACACACACACACACACACACACACACACACACACACACACCACTTTTATTTTTAGTTTTCTTTTTTAAAAAATGTATTTTATTTATTTATTTTATTTATTCCAGTTTGGTGACTGGGGAGGTCCACTGGACTCGAGAGTCCATTTTCAGTGGAGGCCCGGGGAGAAAAGCTCCAGATAACAAGTTACAAATAATGTTTACATTGTTAAGCTGCGAAGGTTCGCATAACAAGTACATAACATATAGAATGTTTTACATTCCTAAGTTATTTATCAAGTTGAAATAACAAAAGAATGATTCTTTTACATTGCATACAGTATATAGTTGTGAAAAAAGTTTTATAGCAGGAAGGGAGGTAGCTAGAGAAGGAATCCAATACTAAGTAGTTAAGAAGATTACAAGTAGTTATGAAGGAGATGAAGAGAGACATAAGAGTGAGCGGCTGGGAGGAGATTGGTTATAACTTATAGTAAGAATATAAGAGAGAGGTTTGAAGGGAAAGGAGGTTAGCCAGGAGAGAAGGAAGGGGGGGGGGTTGGGAGGTATGGTGTGAGGAGTGCAGTTACATTTTCTGTGAAGAAGCAGGTAGGAGTGTAATAGTCTTTTGAAGGTGTTTAGGTTGTCACGAGCTCTCAGAGTGGAGGGCAGGGCATTCCATTTTTTAGCTAGGGTGAAGGAGAGTAGAAGCTGACCAGCAGGATGCTTTTGTTTGTAGATGGAGATGAGGTTTTGGTGAGTGGATCTAAGCGGTGTTGGAGGGCTGTAAGGTTGGAGGATATTAGATAAGGCAGGGCAGCTGGTGGGTTGATATAGTAACTTGTGGGCTGAGACTAACTGGAGGAAGTCTAGTTGATTGGGGAGTTCTAGCCAGTTTATAGTTAGTAGGGAGGAGCAGTGGTGGGAGGAGGCTTTTGCCTTAGTGACAAATCTGGAGATTTTGTTGTAGCATACTTCTAGTCTGGAGGTAAGGGTGGAAGATAGATTAGTAAGTAGAAGAGCACCATAAAGAAGGGATGGGAGAAGGTAAGTTGTGGCTAGGGTCAGTCTAGTAGAGGGAGAGAGGAAGTGATTATTCCTGCAGAGTAGGCCAAGTTTTATGTGGCTTTCTTGATGTTGAGCTGGATATGGGTATTGAATTTTAGGTTTTCGTCAATGGTGACTCCCAAGAGTTTGGTGGAGGGAACAATATCAATGACAGAGTTGTTGAGGCTGGTAATTTGGAATGAGTTTTTGTCAATGTGGGTGGATTTTGAGGGGGAAAATAGGAGGATTTTAGTTTTGTTGGCGTTCAGTGAGAGGTGGTTTTGGTGAATCCATTTTTCAGTGGTTGAGAAGGAAGATTGAGTTAGAGTCTTGAGTTCAGTTTGGTTGGAGGCATAGCAGATGAGAGTGGAGTCATCTGCATATTGGACAATTTTGGTGAAGGGAATGGCTTTGTGGAAATCATTAATAAAGATGTTGAATAGCAGAGGGCCAAGAATGGAACCTTGGGGAACTCCTGTGGGTGTTGGAAGGAATGTGGAAGAGGATTTGCCCCATTTCACAGCTTGGGACCTGTTAGAAAGATAACTGGAGAACCAGGAAAGAGTTTTAGGTGAGATGTTAAGGTTAGATAGATGGTTAAGTGGATGGGTGTGTGAGATGGTATCAAAGGCTTTAGAAAGGTCTAATAGAACAGATGAAACTAAGTTACCTGAATCTCAGGCCGAATTGATAGAGTGTAAAAAGGAGAGAAGGGCTGTGTTGGTATTGTATCCTGGGCGGAAGCCATGTTGGGTAGGAGAGAGCAGTTGATGTTCGGTTAGGAATGGCAAGAGCTGTATGTGAATACATTTTTTGAGAAGTTTGAAGATGGGAGAGAGGATGGCTATGTGGCGGAAGTTGGAGAAGTTACAGTTTTTGCCACCTTTGTGGAGAGGGAGAATAAAAGCAAAACCCCATAGTTTTGGCACATATGACTCAAGAAGTGATCTACTGATCAGGATGCTGATAGGAAGAGCAATGCTGTCAGAGGCAATTTTTAAGAAGAAGGAGGGAATGTTGTCAGGAGCATTGGTGCAAGGTTTAAGTTTGTAGAGAAATTTCTTTATGAGGTTGGTGGATACTGGTTTAAGTTCGAAAATATGGGGAGTGGGAGGAGGTGGGGTAGAAGCTTGGGAGGAGGTTGGTGGGGGGATGTTATTTGGGAAGGCTTTGGTTAGCTCAGCAATGGAGGAAGTGAAGAAGGTATTGAACAGTTCAGCAATATCCAGGTCAGATTTGCTGGTATCGGGACAAGGGATTTTTGTGGTACCAGGCTTGAGGAGGATGTTTATAGAGTTCCAAAATTATTTGGGCTTTTTTGCATGTTTTATTTGTAGGTGGTTGTAGTAGGATTTCTTATCTTCAATTACTAGTTTTTTGGCTATGTTTCGGAGCTGTTTGTATTTTAGTAGCAGTTCTGGCTGTTTGTGGTGGAGATAGATTTTCCAAGATTTGTCTCTTTGTTGCATAATTTTCTTGGTAGATTTTGTAAGCCAGGATGCTGTTTTGGCTTTAACCCGTTTGGTTCATGTTGGAGCGAGGGAGTTTAGGATAGAAAGGAATGTAGAGTTGAAGAAGTCTATGGCTTCGTCAAGAGGCAGTGTTTTTAGAGGGTTCCAGTTGATGAGTTTAAGGGAGGCAGAGAAGGTGGAGGGATTAAAGTTAGTTAGGTTACGGGTATGTAGGAGGTGGTGAGAGGTTGGGGAAGTGGTGGTGGCTCTGAGGGTGAATGCTGGGAGGTGGTCTCCTAATGGGTCGGGAGTGACACCAGATGTAGTGATTCTGTTTGGGTGGGACACTAGTATCCAGTCTAAGATTGAGCCGGGGCAGTTGGTTTTGTTGGGTCTGGTGATGGTGTGAATAACCTGAGTAAAGTTGAATAGGTTAATTGATAAGGTGGGATTAGGGTCTATGATTTTTTGCCAGTCTATATTTACGTCTCCCAATGTGTACGTTTCTTGTTTTATATTTGTGCAGGTCCAGGAGAGGAAGTCTTCTAAGGTATTGGTGTTATTGCCAGGGGGGATATAGAGGGAGATGATGCAGATAATTTTATGGCTGTTTAATTTTAGCATGCCAATTACTAGTTCAGCATTATGAAAGGATGGAATAAGATTTGGGAAAGGTGTGATAGATAGATAATTAGAGTAAATTAGTGCTCCTCCACCACCTCTTTTGTTTAGGCGGTCAGATTGGAGGCATTGAAATCCTGGGGGGAGGAATTCCGAGTCAGTTAAGTGTGGTTTTAGCCAGGTTACACTCGCTAAACAGCAGAAAGCTGCTTAGTGAGCATAAAATAATGGCAGCAGTTAGTTTTATTTCAGTCTAAGTTCCATGGCAGCTTGATATGCTGCCATGAAGTGGCAGGCTCATTTTTCAGCAGGCGTTACTTGCACATTAATAGCCTGCAGGAGAATGTTCATTCTCCAATCAGGGTGCTGATATACAGTTTGCCCATTCTGTAAGGTTAATTGTCTGTAAACTGAGGAGATGGAGCTAGGAACTAAACCTTTTATTTAAGGGGTAAAATAAAACATTTAAAAGCTTTACTGGAAAAGCTCACCCAGATTCTGCCACAACTTGCTGTGAGGGAAAGGTTAGTTTGCTTTCTTGTATTTTGCATTACTTTATTGCCTTCTTCCATTTTATATACCGTGATTTGTTTTCTTTGCACTGTTTTATTTGTATTCTGTGTTTAACTGCATATTAAAAAGTGACCACAGCTGTATTTCTTGTGTATCACACAGACATTTTTACATTTTTCCCACCCTCCCACACTGTTGCTGTTGTATTCTTAAGCACAACTCTCTTTCTAGTTGCCTGCCCTTATGTTAATTTGACCACATATTTCCTTCCCTCTTCCCTTTCAATAGTTGTTGTGAGTAAGCACAAAATTATCATTTTGTGAAATCACCCCCCCCCCTTCAACTATTGAAATGTATTGGACATCCCACTGTAATCCATAGAACTAGAGTACAAAAGTGCCCACCCCCTTTCAATCTATCTTTCCTTTTTAAAATTAGTGGCTCTCCACTTAGACAGCTAAACTTAAGTTACCCCCTTTTTCATATCTAACTGCTTAGTGCACACTGCAGTGCTTAGAATATTAAATCATTTTCCATCTTACCTTTAAAATCTGCAACATCTACCACAAAACCATCGACTACTGGAAAGCCCACATTCTGCCTCTCAGTAATCTTGGGATTAGTGTTTCTGTTTTCTCCTTGTGAAAGAAGGAGCACAAGGACATTATTTTCTGGAGACTGCTGATCACGAGAAAGCCTAATACCTGCTGCATAGGTGACAGCTTGGAATTTGTGCTTACGTTCTACTCCTAGTGAGAGATGAAGCAAAGTGCATTGCTTCCTGACTGCTTCTGTTTGGGTAGTAAGTGTCTGTGCTTGATGTTCCTAATTGGTCCGGTTGCTATTCAAGGCATCTACCAGGAAAAGGCTACAGCAAGTTTACAGACCCTTGCATCATCTGGGATAAGACTGTGGATCACCAAACAGGCAGTGGCCTGCTTCTCATTTTGGGATTGGTGCTAATGTTTTTCTTCTCAAGAGAGAAGACACAAAAGAGCATTGTATCCCAGCAAAGTGAAGCTGTGATGAGACCAGCAGTAGGAGTAGCCAGGCAGTAGCACATGACTCCCCTCTTTTCATCATTCTTGACAAGCTAATTCTTTGTTTTTAGTAAGTACTGATTGACTTGTTTCTAACTTCAGAATATCTGCCTAAATACTTCATCCTTAAATTTTCAGGTTCTACGTATTAGTTTCCCCTCAAGTGCTTGGCAGCGCCCTGTATAGCGACAGACACCTTGAGTGACATTTTTCCTGTGAAAGCACAAATGAAATTTCACCAGTATCTAGTTGCACACAGGACAAATTTGCAGTGACAAGCACTCTCCCCAGAGTTACAAACCAGATACTCCTGACATTGCTTTATATTCTCACTCCAACTCACTAACAGGACCCAGGAAGTTAGAATTGGGGAGTTCACCTCTAGAAAGAGACCAGTCACAAGTGGACTCCCTCAGGGATCCATCCTTAAACAGCTCCATTTTGGCATTTACTTCTCTGAGTCAAGGCCAATGTCAATAGTCTCTGGCTAACTAAATTTGGAGATGATTGCAAATTAGGAGCTGTCATTGAATCCCACGCTGACACAAATGTTCTCCAGGAAGAGCTGACACAGAGAAACAACTGCTATCAGATCCATGGACTAAAGCTAAACTGTAAATAAATGCATACTAGTATCCCTCAGGAAGTCTCTCTATTTTAAAACTGTTTTACATAACTATCCCCCCAGCACAGCTATACCTTTGTTCACCTTTTTTCTCTGCTACTTAGTAACAGTATATGTCTCTTACCTTTCCTATGCCTATAGAACTCAGTCTCTCTCCATAACTGATTGCCTCTCTGCCTCTCTCAGCTGTGACCCACTCCGTTCACCCTACGGGCTCACTCTGCTCCCCTACCCTACCCCCAATTCCCACCCACCCCCAGGGGTCCTACACTTATACTTCCCTAACCACACCTTCTCTCTCTTCCAACCAATCCCATACTTCACCCCATACCACATACTTTAGCCACACCCCACCTTCTAACAATCACTCATTATAAGCCACTCCTTAGGGTACCTCTAGCATATCCTCCTACTCTTAACTTGTATATCTTAGTGCCCCCCTCTTCTCTTCTTGTATCCTTTTATCTTCGTCTCCTCCACATCTCACTCCCTAATTTATCCCTTTGCTCAAGTTCTTATTTTATTATTTCTTCGAAGATGCCTCTCCCTAATCTAGCCAAGCTAACACTCACAATTATACTCTTAACTACCCTCTTCTCAGCCTACCTTCTTACCTCCTTTGAAAAACTGCACAATTTCCACCTTAACCATTCCCACAAACTACAATTTACACACATATGCCTCAATAGACATTCTAACATAACTTCCACTCCCAGTTACCTACTACCTAAATACCACAGATTCTCCCACATTAAACATAACCTACCCTCAGAAAAAAAAATTGAAAATTCAAACTTACCTTAGAAACAATTCAGTAACAAAACTAAATAATCCCTCCTTAAAAGATGGCGACATCCACCCCAACCCTGGGCCTACCAACCCTACAATCCAAACAACTCACCCTAAACTCAATAGCTCTCTCCTAATAGGGCATCTGAATATCCAAAGCATCAATAATAAAGTATATCACCTTCATGCCCTCCTAGATATTCACTCTTTTGATATCCTCTGCCTCACTGAGACTTGGTTGAAACCAGAAACTAAAGACAATGAAATTATTCCCCAAGGCTATAATATAGTGAGACTAGACTGAACAAAATGTAAAGGTGGTGGAGTAGCAATTCTATTTAAAAATGGACTTCACATCTCTACCCTACCATCCAATCCAACCCAGGATAGCAACGCAGAGGTCCTCATTACTAAGCTCCAAATCAACGCTAACAAATCTTTATACATTATCTGCATTTACATACCACCCGGAAATAATATAATTACACTAGAGGCTTTTCTTAGCTGGGTATCTTCTACTTACCCCCAAGAAACAATAATACTAGGCGACTTTAATATTGACTGGAAAAGTGTTAATGCTGAAAATCCTACCTCTCATATCAACCTCCATGGCTTTACCCAAACCATAACCTCTACAACAAGAATTAACAAACCTAATAGAAAAGAGAGTACCTTAGACTGGATACTCATAAATAAAGTGAAACAAACTTACAAAGTAGGAACCCTGACAGATGATGTAAGTGATCATTCTTTCACCTACATCACAAGAGAAAAGAAAAACTTTCCAAACCCCCCCCCCACCTTTAGGACAGCACACTCTACCAAACAATTTAATGCAGAATTATTTCAAACTGAGCTCAAAGCATGCAACTGGAACCCTTTAAAATCCCTTCCACTTGAAGAGGCTGTGAAGTATTTTAACACTACTTTCATATCTATCCTTGATAAGCATGCTCCTAAACAGTCCATCAGAATGACGTCTAACCCAGCCCCATGGCTCTCGAATGAAACTAGAAATCAAATTCTACTTAGGAACAAAGTCTGGGCCAAATGGAGATCTAATAGAAATAGCTCTGATCATCTCCATTTTAGGCAGCCCAGAAATAGTACAAAAAAGGCAATACTTACAGACAAAAAAAACTACTACTGTAAACTTCAACAAACTCATCAAAATAATCCTCAAAAGTTCTGGTCATGCATAAATAAGCTCCTTTCCCCAGGTAACTCCCGAACACCCACCCCACTTGATGCAGATCCAAGTACTCCCCATCAAACTGCCAATACCTTTAACTCTTTCTTCAATGAGACTATACAATCTCTAGCTAGTCAACTTATTTCTGAAAACTCCAGCCTTCCCCTTCAACTTACCACACTCTTCCTCTAAATTCAAACTACAACCTATCTCTACTTCTCTCATCTACAAATTTATTTATAAACTTAAGCCATGTACTCCATCTGCTGACCAACTTCCTTCCCAATATCTCCAAAAATAAGCAAAAGTAACTGCCTACCCTATATCTATCCTTATAAATAGGACAATCCAAGAAGGAGCCATCCCAGATATTTGGAAAATCTCCCACATTATCCCCTTACATAAAGGTGGGAACTCTAATGATTACTCTAACTATCGGCCAATTGCTCTCTTATCACCCTTAGCAAAAATTATGGAAAAATGCATTCACTAAAAACTTTTACATCATCTCTCTCTACATAACTTAATAGCAAACTGTCAACATGGCTTTAGGCCATCACATATTACCACTACTGCCCTCCTGTCCTTCACAGATACCATCAATAGAAACCGTAACAAAAACATCCTCTCATCTGCACTCTTCATCGACCTCTCTAAAGCTTTCGACATGGTTAACCATACCCTCCTAATCAATATTCTTGAATCTCTTTCCTTTGATTCTCTGGCCATTAAATGGTTTAGATCATACCTCAGCAACAGGCAACAGGCAGTTCTCTGGGAAAATCAAATTTCATCCTTTTTACCTGTCACCATCGGGGTCCCTCAGGGCTCCATTCTTGGACCACTTCTTTTCTCATTATTTATTAATGATCTTCATGTAGCAATTCCTCAAGCCACCTGTATTCAATATGCAGATGACTCCACACTAATATGCTCAGCAACCTCTCCATCTGAACTATATTCTCTTACTCAAAATGTTTTCAACACTATAGAAACATGGTTTACCAAACGTTGCCTCCTTCTTAATGCCAAAAAAACAAAACTCCTTTTCTTTACACCCACTACTAGGTCCACCCCCTTAGACTTCTCAATCTCTTCAAATAATGGCACTGTCATTTTCCCTGACTCTACCACCAAACTTTTAGGAATAACCATTGACAATAATCTCTCATTTGATCACCATATAAACAACACAATTAAAATAGTCAACAGAAAAATAGGCTCCTTATATAGAATAAAACCTTTTTTAACCTCAACAGCCAGAGCCAAGATCGCTCACTCCCATCTAATCTCAACCCTTCTGTATGCCTCACCTATATTTACCAACCTTAAGAAAACTAACCTCAACAAATTAGCAACTTCCTACAATAATATTGCCAGATTTGCTACTGGCAATCCCTTCAGAACCCACCGCTGTTCTAATCTTAGGCAACTAGACTGCCTGGAATTCCAAAACCATCTGATAATCCCCCAACTCACAATTGCCCACAAGATATTTTACCAACCCAATAATACCCCTATACTCTCAAAACTCTTAATCCCATATAATAATCTGAACTCCCTACGTTCTTCTAGCAAACTCCTTGCTAGCTTAACAAAGTCTAATAATACAGCTGGTGACTCTCTGTTTACCAACACAGTAGGAAAAAACTGTGACCTGTTACGCAATGAACTAACTCTAATTACATCCCTGCCACTCTTTAAACAAAAACTTAAAAACACCTCCAAATGCACTGGCTATACCCTTGTAGTAACCCTGACTAACAACCCTCTTCACCCCTGTTTTTTTCTTCTCTTCTAACGAAACTTCCAAACATTTAAATGCTTAGTCTTGTAATTAAGACTGACACTATTTAAACTCTAATCAACTTATTGTTTAAATCCTTCAACCTGATGTGAACTATTGTACATAACACTTACTGTATTATATCTGTTTTTAGCATTCTTAAGCAATATTATGTTCACTGTTACTTTTCTTAAGAGTTTTGATCTCTGAAATGTAATTAACTTCCTGTTTTATTTGGTTTATTAATCCTTTATTTATCATGTAACAATATTTTTATACTTTTGTATATCTGTGTGGAGCTTTTCTCCCCGGGCCTCTACTGAAAATGGATATATATCAATTGGATCCTTGATTTGGCACATATGTTTCTAATGGACACAGGCAACCTGTAAATGGTTCATCTCCCCAGGCCCCTGCTTGTAAATGTTTCATCTCCCAAGCCCCTGCTTACACTTATCAAGGGTATCAGAACTTGTCAGAAATTTGGGATGCGTGGCTATGGTTAAAAAGACCCTTGTGGTCATTCGCCTAATAAACACCTATGAACCTATAAGATGCAGTCCTGTTGTAGTCCAGCATAAAATAAGCAGATGGCAAGAAGGTATTCTTTTCAGCCCATACAAGCTCTAATGTCTCCTCCTAGCTTCAGATTAAATTTAAATAACAGACTTAGTAGCTGAACCAGGTTCTCCACCTTAAAGTTACCAAAACCAAGGTTATGCAATCTGGGTGGCAAGCAGGAACCTTAAAGAATAGGAAAATATGAAAGGGGCCTTGAAGAACCCTAGGAAACTGATTGGGTGCCATCTCCTTCTCATCATTGCCAAAAGGCTGTTTCTTTCTGCTGTAGAGCTTTATAGTTTTACCTTTGTTCACTTGCCTTTATGCAGGGGCTTTTCAGGCTAGTGAGTTGTTAAAAGCCTTATCTTGGGAGGACATGATGATTCATAGTCACTGTTATTGATTTGGGTGGGAAAATCCAAAACAGACCAGGCCAGCAAAGGACACCAAGTCCATTTGGATAGCTTTAGACTTTTAGTTATTTGCACAGTCCTTTGTTTCACCTTTTTATATAAAGATCACCTCTACAGGTAAGCAGGCAGGCCCCTTTGTTCACCTCATCAACTAGCAGACAGTTCAAACTAGTGGACACTAACTCAGTTTTAGTTAAGGGTCTTTCTTATCAAGCCATAGACCCTTGTGAGTATTTTCCCACTATTTTAGGATAGGGTGGGCATCAAATCTAGCTTTCGAAGGTCATTCCACCAAGGTGCTGAAAAGAATGGAAAGGTGGTTGTCTGATACCTTTTTATCCTATATTAGACAATACTGCCATGATTTTGTGTTGCATGGAAAAAGCTTGCTTGGATCTTGGGACATTCCTTTATCAAAAGAGCAGCCCTTTAACTTTTGGCCCACCTTGTGGGACACATCTGTTGGAGCATAGCAACTGGACAGTTCACTGGTTTCATTGATCAGTCATGCCTGGTTCCAATTTTGGGAGTTTTGGCACCAGTTGGTAGCACTTAGAATGTTACCCAAAATACTGGTTATTCACTTGGGGGGGAGGGGGGATTTGATCTTAGCTCTCAAAAGAATCCTTTTGACCAGATTCCTTTCATATCTTCACAGGTTTTGTTCCCTGTAACCTGATTAGTTTTGTTTTGGTCTTCAAGTTCTGCCATGTCTGCAGTGGAGAGGAGCTAGAAAGAACAGCCCAACTGAAATGTCCAGATGCTTCATTAATGGCAGTCTCTTGTGTGGCCAGCCAAACTGGATTTCAAGTGATCAATCACAATGATCTGGACAAACAGCACCACCTTTTTAGCCATGATAGAGTGCACCTAAACAGCCTAGCTTTGGACTTGTTTAATTTACGCATGGCATTACATTGGCTGTCAAAAGATTCTTTGAAGGGGATGCTGAACATTCTGTCTTATGAAGGATTCAAGTTACCCTGGGTGAGAGGCCATCTTGCAGGTCCACCCCCCCCCCCCGGGTTGTGTTTCTGCAGCCTCTTAATTCTGGGCAGGTTAGTTGCAGTCTTGGCCATGGCAAACTGTGATTTGGCTGGGAAGCAAGCCATAAGGGCTTTATAGGCAGGTCTGAGGCAGCTTAGGTTATGCACCTGGACCTTAAACTTTAGCTGGAATGAGCTTGGTTATGCCAGTCAGTATAAGTATATGGTTTTCATATCTGTGTTATGTTCTGGTTGGCATGTTATTTTATTGTGGCATCAGTTTGTTGCCTGTTTATTCAATAAAAGTCACAATGTCATATTTGGTGTCTTTATTGACTTAGTGCAGAGGACAATGAAGGATTACCTCTAAGCCCCATTTTCTTTGCAACAATGTGGCAGGGTAAGGGCTCCTCCACACTATTTATATAGGACTCACTTGTGTGGCATCACACTTCCTAGTCACTTTCTCAGAGGTTCACACTCACCCTCATGTATTTCAATTTTCTAAGGATAGCCACCTTGAGGCTTTCCCATAACAATGTGTTTCAGTGGCCTCTTCATTCTGGGCAGGTTGGTTGCAGTATTATGTCTTATGTGATTGGGCTGGGAGGCAAGCCACACACACACACACACACACACACACACACACACACACACATATATATATATATATATATATATATATATATATATATATATATATGCATATATGCATACACGTACATATATCAGTTTATATATGGATGCTGAATAATAATTTATTCAAGAGAATAACCAAGTGGTTAAGGAGATTGAATGCACTCTACCAAGTGTCCCTTACATCAAATTCAAGATGATTAATAGCATATTTATTCTAAGTGGGTAAGGGTTAGAGCTTGTGCAAGTGTTTATAGGGTTAACACAAGGGTTACTGTGGGTTAAAGATTTTTTCATGTGCTTGTGTGAGGCTTTGCTTGGTAGGGTTAGGTTAAGGGTTAGGTAAGGAGATAGATTTAATTATTTCAGCAAGTGTTTTGTCTATCCACTCTCATACATGGGTTAATGCTTATTAACATCAGGTTAGGGGATACATGTAGTGTGGTGTACATGTGTGTGAGTGTCCTATGTAGTGTTATTTTATGGAAAGGGGATTTTTGTAAATTAATGTTTAATGTTTAGGTTACAGACAAGCTCAGGATTAGGGTTAGTATACATTGGTAAGGTGAGATGATGGAAAAGCACCTCTGTTGACCTTATTCATTTGTGCTAACCCAACCTTTTCTGTAACAGTTCAGACAAATTTGATCTAAAGTGATCATTAGGGTTGAGGTTTAGTGACATTCCTTTCATTCTCCTTCTTCTTTCAGCACTGCTTTCTTTTTACAACTTCATGGACCTGTGCATTTTACTGCCAGCATTTCTAATGTATCTTATTTGCACACTTGGCTTGACATGCATCCCTTCTAATGCTTTCAGATATGCTGTATTGAGATGCTGCTGTTTTTCTCGCTTCACGCTTCTCCTTCCTGAGGTGTTAGAGCCATGAGAATGTCCTAGTCTCCTGTGCTGGTGTTTCTGTCAGCTTTTAGGTGTTCAGCCTAGTCTGCGTGGACATTAGAGCTTCATTTGACCACTGCTTGCAGCTGATTGTGACTCCAGAAACTCACAGAGTTCTATTTCTTAACAAGGTAAGCCCACTGCAATCAAGCTTCCCTTTTAGGAGACTACCTGGGAGCACAGTCTGGTCAAGTGACTTGGCTCACAATCATTAAGTTTGCAAGTGGAAACCGAGGAAAGAATGACATTTGTTAACAACTGTCAATGTACATAAAACTCAATGTGCAGTCTGAGGAGGGGCCATTACTGTGTAAGCATTCTCTCTCCAATTTTGGACAATATCAGCAGGAAGATACAACTCAGAATTATTTTGATTCTTGCAATGGTAGGTGAACTGCTGATCTTCTTACTCTGCTCCTGAAGGTCCAGTCTAGGTATAATGAATACTAACCAATCCTTTTCTTACTCTGTTGCCGCCAGCTCTACTCTCACAAGCTGATTACCTGAATACCAGGTTTGTTGAGCTTCAGGCATAAAAGAGTACTTTGCATGTACCTGCAACAAATCTCAACTGCTACCTCACAACATACTTTGTCAGCCTTTTAAAATCTTTTGAAGATTTACCTCCATCCCTGTCAGTCGTCCTAAGTATTCGTCTGATATATTTGAAGCTAACACCCTGAACAGAACCAGACCCAGGACTAACTTGTAAGGTACTTCACTTTTAGTCCTGACATTTTTTCACCACAAACTTCTGTCTTGCCATTTAACACTGCAGTGATTTAATTCCTTAGGCTGTATTCAATTCCCTTACTATCCTGTGTGGAACAGAGATGGAAATCTTGCTGAATTCTAGGTAAACCACATGTACTGGGTCCCTTTCCTAGTTCTCCTGTAATCTACTCAGAAAACCAATAGTGAGTTACAAACAGAACAAACTACAGACAAGGTCATCAAACAGAAAATGAATGCTGTACCTGATCTAGGTATCTAATCAGGTACTCCAACAGCTTTATCAACTCCTGTTTTTTTTTTGCTTATTACACAAAGACAATCTTAACATCAAATTCATCCTCTGTATTTGGTTCTGTGGGATACAGGAATAAAACCCAGAACGACAGAGAAAGAAATTATAGCAGTACTTTGCTTAGTATATAAACCACCTTTTTTGGATGGAGTCACTTTTTTTTCTTAATTGAAGGTTGCTGCATACCTATTTCACATATGTATATGCGTGTAATTGTTTAAGCACTGGCGTGTCAGCTTTCAGATATAACCAGGAAGTACAACAGAAGTAAAGAACAAAATGAATAAGATTTTACAACAGAACTGTCAACAAAAGAAATAAAGAATTAAGTCTAAGGTTAAATATAGAAGCATAAGAACTTGAATGCCTGTCTAGAATCAGTCCCGCAACCACATAAATGATCACATGCCAGGATAAGTACACAGTTGTCAAAGCAAAGTGACAGGTATAGAAAAGTGAATAGCAAGAGAAAGCAGAGAAAGGACAACAGAATTGTAACATACACAGGACTGCTAAACATGCTATACATTTAAACCTTGTTTTTACAACAGGTACCATAACAAACTTGGCAAGTTCATGCAGTGAAAAATAATGACTGGTATGGAATCAGTAGCAACAGGACAGTCAAAGAAAGGTGCAGCAAAACAGAAGGTGAGATAAGTGTATTCTGGGGGAGGTAAATAAAACTATGTTACTGCAGATCAAGAAGGTTGTAAAGAGCCCCTGCAGGATTTACAGTAAGATGGAGGCTTAAATGAAAATAAAATTAGATAGGCTACCCAGAGTGGTAATGTTTACTCAGGTATTACGAGATGTTGGAGCTGATTAAAAAAACATTTAGTCCCAAACATTAAACAGTGACCTGTGGAGGCGGAGAAAAGTTTGGCTGGATGCCATCAATGTGCTCAGCAAAGCTCAGGAAGGTAATAAGGTTTTGAGAACTAGCACATTCTAGGAAGGCAAAAGTAAGATGGTGCAATCATTTAATCATTTTGTGGGACAAGGAAGAATAAGACAGAGTTTGACTAGTGCAACTCACAGCAAAGTTATTAGGCTAGCTTTACACAAAGGTAAGGAATTTCTCAAGGCTACATTTTTGACGTACTTTTATAGGTTGGAAAATAAATAACAAGACACTACTGTCTTTGATGATTAACTCCTGCTTTCATGGGAAGCCTAGAAGATTAATTTTTGGTCACTGCATTCTGAGCATTTGACAAAATCATTTGGCAAGCTCACTATACAAACAATTGTCCATATATATATATATATATATATATATATATATATATATATATATATATATATACACACACAGTGTTACCTTAAACTGAGAGTAACTGTGTATCATAAATATATATATCTTAAACTGAATGTACTTGGTATCTTCAACATTTACTTTTATAAGTTCATAATATACATTTATCTTCTCTTTTACTTTATTTAGTTCTGTTTAGTGGAGCTTTTCTCCCTGGGTCTCCACTGAGAAAGGACATGTGTCCAGTCGGACTTTCCCGGTAAACAAATGTGAAAATAAATAAATAAAATAAATAAAAAAGCAGAGTTGTTCATTACAAGCTTCTCTTTACTGTTATAACATGCACAGTCAGTCTTATACTGGGTTTTACAACATACAATAAGCAAGAAAATGCATTTTTTATTTTTTTTTAAACTTGCAATGCAACAGAAACAATGTTGCAGAGATACTATCTGCAGCAGTTAGACTTGGCTAGTAGAGAACTTTACTATAAGGCCAGCTGAGTGTCATCCTGCTTAATTTCAGAAGACTGTCTGCATCATTAAGTGTACAAAAATTGTTTATGACCTCTCTAGCTGACCTAGGCAGAGTAAAGCCATAGTAGCATCTCTAATGTCCAACGTGTATGTTCTAAGCTGGTACTTTTCAATATCTTGTAAATAATGTGGTTTTGCAACTGTTAATACAAAAATGAACTAGAAATTGCTCAGCAGGTCCTGGAGAAATACCTGGAGGTGACATTAGTGTTTAATGAGCTAAGTTGGAGAATACAAGATCAGTGCTGCATGTATTAAGAATGTGCAAGAAAATTAAGCAAAGAATCTAAACTGACAGTTTCATACAAGAATCACAAAATACGAAAATAAAATATTGGCTCTTATTTGGGACTTTGAAGACCCCCCCCCTCCCCACATCATCTTCTGTGTAATTCCTGCCACTGGACGGACAAGGAACCTCTGAACAGTTGGTACTGAGCATACTTTAAAAGCCATTTTATTTTCATGTAGGAAAAGCTTAGCCTGGCAATTTTATGGCCATATTATATTTATAACTTAAATAGAAATCAGATGTATATATGTTAGAAAAATATGTATTAACATATGTGTGCAATGCTTATTTTAATAAGGGAAGATTAACACGTTTTTATTCTATATGCAGTATTAGTTCTATTTGAAACTGAAAAACATGCTTTTCTGAAATTGTGCTTTCTGACACTGCAAGCAGCACTCT
This sequence comes from Protopterus annectens, assembly GCF_019279795.1. Classification (NCBI taxonomy): domain Eukaryota; kingdom Metazoa; phylum Chordata; order Ceratodontiformes; family Protopteridae; genus Protopterus; species Protopterus annectens. The sequence continues at coordinate 295,378,779 of NC_056739.1, forward strand.
GACCTAGTTTGCTAGCACAGCAAAATACATGTTTATGCTTTGGAAATATACTGGAAAGCAGGTGATTTTCTGCTAGGTCAGGAAATTAAATGGAGAATAATAATAATTTCTGTAGATTCATTCATTATGGACAATAAGCTCTGTTCATGTTGATGAAAAAGTGCACAAGCTGCAAGATAGTTAGATACTATAAACAATGAACTGCTTCAGAAATCTGTACTTGCATTGTGCTTGAATTAGCCATAGTACCTAGACTTGTAACATCACATAGCAAGAAAGTTATAATTGACCGGTGGTCGTCAAGGCCATCCTGTTTACTGAAAAATATTTTTTAAACTTTGAAGAGTCAGCTAGAAATGTGAGAAACATCTGTAAAGTAACAGAATTGTGAACTGGTGATTTACTACATCAGTCATAGTGGGCAATGTCTTGAAAGAAAGGTATAATAACTGTGACACTTCCTGATTTAGGCAGACAAACTCTGTAACTGCATTTTTTGTCTCCTTGCGCAAGAATAAAGATACCTGAACTGAACCTTATGCTTTTGGTCTTTTGAAGTATTTTTCTCTGAAAATATTTTGATCCTTCGGACCGGAAACCCTCGTTTAGCCTGGGATCAGATGGGCCAGGTGGCATGAAACTGCGCAGGGAAGATACCACATCAGATCTTCTTCATTGAAAGACCTCCGACTGAATTGTCGTGCAAAAGAGGCCAGCCACTTTTCTGATCTACGACTGAAGGCGGGTTCTGTTTGAACAGTGAGTGACCAGTCGCTGAGGCTCAGGTAAGATGAATCTACTTTTTTCTGTTTTAGATCAGGGACTTGATTGTATTTGTTCTGTGAGAATTTTTAAAAAAAATTCAGGGACAGAAATATTGCTATCTTGTCATAGATCAGGGAAACAGAATAAGTAGGCAAGTAGTCTGAAGAGACTGTAAACACTTGGAGGTACTACATTAAAAACAAAAGGGTTACGTAACATTTAAAAGGTTAGAACAAAATGGGTAATACGTGCACAAAAACGAAAAGACCCCAAAGCCCACCGTTAACCGAAGACGCAAAATATATGCAATCACAGCGCGCCGACAATGTTAGATATTATACTAAATGGGTTAATAAATATGAATTTGATGGGAAACTAGAAAGATCCTCACTTATCAAACTTATTAGACAGCTAAAAACCGATTCTAAAGGTCGGGTTAAAAAACAGCGTAAATTAGGAGTTCCTCAGGCACACAGGTGGATTGAGGAAGCAAACCAAAGAGAACAAAAGAATAAAAATTCAAAAGCAATGTTTCTAGACAAAGAGGATAATAACTTGGTTATAGCATCGACCCCTCCACCCTCTCCGGTTCTGGTTCCCTTACCAGCTCCCTTACTGGAATATGAATCAAAAGAACAAACTGACCCACCTCCACGATATCCAGTTGTTCCTATAAAACCACTACAATTTGTTACAGATCCTATCGAGACTAGGTCTCGAACATGTAATTTAAAAGAGGATATTGAATTATATCAAATGAATGGAAATTCACGGGCTATGAGTGAAGAAGAGATATGCCCACTCTATCTTGTTTGTTTTTGCACATTTATTCTATTTACAGCTAGTGGGTAACTGAAATGAATCCTAACAGGTTTCAAATTAATTGCGCGCCATGACCGGATTATGCCAGTGCCCAGTATTTCCATTGTTGTGCAAAGACATGCCTGTAGAGAAAGACTGTAAGCGTACTGACTGTCATGTTATATGTTAACACTTTTGCCTTTTGTTTGGAGTCGTCGTGCTGCAAAGTCACTCTCAATGCTGCTCTGACTGCTGATGCGACAGGTTGGGTTACCCAGCTTCTATGATTTATCAGTCATCATCAGTCCTGCATAGCCCACTAGGTTCTTCTGTAGGACCCTCGTCTACAGGACCCGATCACAAAAAATGACTCTCAACAACACCATGATGGCTGGAAAGCTTGCGCCATAGCTGCTCACGCTGCCACTGCAGCATGCGCCCAGGAGGTACATGGGGTGCGTGCCACGGTACTAACTATGATGAATAGTCGATGAATAGTAAGCGTTGAGCCATGTTGTTAACTTGCGCCACTGGCGTCATATCATATCCCCCCATCTTACATCTTGGAAAGGAAAAATCTCTTGTGGTCGGAGCCTAAAACTAATGGTAAAAAAACTCAGTTTTTAGTCTGCAAAGGCTGCCTCTGCTCTGCGAGTCCAGTGTAGTGTTGTTTCTTATATTATTGCTGCCATTGAGATTTTTTAAAACCAATGAGCCGTTTCTAAGGCGTTTTCTAATTCGGGTTCGAGGTATGCAAAAGCCAAAATTTTCCCAAGAAGGACATCATTTCCTTTTCTTTAGATCTGGTCTGTCTGCAAAATAGCTGTTTTTTTGTTTTTAGTTCTTCATCTAATGTCTTCTGGGATATATCCACATCCAGGTATTTAACCTGTTCTTTTCCAAAGTTGCAATTTATGTTTTTTATTCACTGCCCTTTGCTCAGCTAAAATTTCAATAATGCTATTGTGTCTTCCCTTGCTGGGTGGGAATCATTTAACTTGCAAATCTTGCACCATCCGCCATTTTTTTTTTATAGAGGGTATTACATGAGTGTAGGTGAATCTTCCGCCAGTACCAGTTTCCCTTAGTAAAGTAATGCCATTATGATAGGTTTGATTCCCTGTTCGCATCCTTGCTCTCAATTGGATATTGTCTTCTTGGTCTCTAAAGGCTGATTTGGTATAACTACTGGCCCTGCTGTGCTGAATAAGTCCTACATCTGTGATTTCCCTGTTGACCAAAGACGGTCTGTAAGACCTATTAATCAGTTCTCCTAGGCACTAGTTGGGATGTGCCTGTATTTAGCATCCCTTGCGGGCCATCAAGGGCAACAAACAGTCATGCCAGTCTGACCTAAAATTTGTCTAACTACTCTTTCTACCTCTTCCCCATTTAAGTGGTAACTCAATCCTCATACAAATTAAATCTTGTAAAAATTTCTAAAGTTAATTTTTGGATGGAAATTCCTTCTGTAGCTTCGGGATGTCTTCCATGGTCTAGTTATGTCTAGTTGAGAAGAGGCCTGGCCCCTATCCCCCTCCTGGGTTTTTGGGGTCTACACTTCTACGTTTTCCTCACTCTCCTCATCTAATAAATTTCCGCTTTTGTGGACATATAAGTGTTTGGCGTGTTGGGATCTAGTCCCGATAGGTTCTCTCTACAAATGGTTTAATTAATATCTGTGTTGTCTCTGGGTGGCGTGGGGGGTCAGCCATTCCCTCCGCTTCATATTCTAGTAAAGGCATCGGGGGACGTGTAGGGGAGGACCGATGACTATACCCATGTTGCAAAATCACTCTCATTATCTGCTCTCATTGCATATATTATATTTTGCATCTTCTCGTGACCCTTCAGTGCATTCATAGTGCATCATTTCAAATGTAAAAAAGAAAAAGAGAAGAGAGAGAGAGAAAAACAAAAAGAACTGTTACGGTAACCTTTCTCTTGTACCCACGTGGTATCTCTATTCCCGTATTCACAGTAGTGCTAGAATTGACTGTTTAACTGCTTTTGCTTTTTTCTGATCTATGACTCAAGATACAATACTTCCGACTTACCTCTCCCTGCTATCACAAACCTTATAGCACAGTTATGTTTGATAGGCCAGTTTTTCGCTTTTGATCAGACAAGAACACAGCGACTTTAGACACGACAATTCACCAGTCGGAGAGGTTCCTTCTTCCAGCTTTCCAGTACCACCCTATATATCTGACCTGTAGCTTTACCAAGGGGAATTCCGGCCGATTATGGACAGATGTTAAAATAAATTTATTAGGGAGTCAGACTGTAAAAATCATTGTTTATTCAAACACAATGTCAATTAATAACAAACAATAATGCAGGAGATCTCAGATATCTTAAATCATAGAAGTACCAAATCCTCGGGCAGGACAAGAAGGGCAGGACCCAACTCTCTTAGTATACAGACCATGGACACCGGAAGACATCCGGAAAGCCACAGAGGGAATTCCCCATCCAAAAGTTAATTTTAGAAAGTTCTTAGAAGACTTACAGGGGATGAGATTAAGTTATCACTTAAATGGAGAGGAAGTAGAAAAAGTCATCAGACAAATAGTAGGTCCAGATTGGCACATGATCAGTGGCAACTGGATTACCCATGATGCTGCACTTAGGCCCCTCCCACATAGCAGCGCAGAACTAGATAACAGAGTGAAAGGTTTGACAGACCGAATTTCTGAAAAATGGAAGCCTAGGGCAGACTGGGCTTGCATTAATCAATGCATCCGACAAGAAAGTGAAACTGTTGATAGATATTTTTCCAGATTATTGGAATGTTTTAACAATCACTGTGGAATGCAGGTACCTGAAGATCAGACACAAGATTCCCCATATGAGCAGCAGTTAAAGAATGCATTTTTGAAAGGCAGTATTGCACCCATAAGTAGTTTCATTACTAAACATATGGTAGACCATCGTACAAGCAGATTATAATCACTGCTTGAATATGCTAGACATGCCAAAAGGCATTTTAATAACAAAAAGAAAAAGAAAGGCAAAGTATTTGCTGTGGAAGATGGAGAAGTTTATTTAGTACAGTCCGGACAAAAGGGCAAAAAGAATGCCCAAGGAAACAAACAATCTGATCAGCGATCAGAGGACTTTGAAGGGAGAAAGAAAAGAGGTGAATGTTTCAAATGCAGGAAAAAGGGACACTTGGCAAGGGATTGCAGGAAAAATAAGAAGGCAGCAGTGGAAGACAAAAATGATGAGGGTGAGGACTGACTATATGAAAGTCAAGAATCACTAGATAGGAATAATAGAGAAAGGACAAATGAGAATGTGATAGAAGGAGCAGAGAATGTGGTAATAGAGGAAGTGCAGGAAGCTACCGATAGTGAAGAAAATGAAATATTAGATCTAGCCTTACTGAGCTTAGAGCTCTATTTAGCTGACACAAAACCAGAAGTGACACTCCTGGTAGAAGGGAGGAAGTCAAATTTTGTGCGATTCAGGGCATCACGAACCCTGGTACACCCCTCCAAACTACCAGAAAATTCAGAATCACATGACTTTATACTAGTAAAAGCAGCTAATGGACAGCTGTATCGGGAGCCTCTCTCCCATAACATTACAATAACAGATCCTGTTTCAGGATTAACCCAGAAAAGCAAAATTGTTGTTTCTGCAAAATGCCCAGTGAACCTTTTGGGCAGAGATCTTATGCAACTATTAGGCATAGCAGTAGTTCCAACCATGCAGGGTATGGAAGCACAGCGACAAACTAATACTTTTGCAGTGCAAACGGAAGATGAGACATATCACTGGTACAGCCAGGACTTAGTTATGACTGGCCCTGGAGCAGTGACTGAAGAGTTAATGAATGTAGCTATCAGTGAGTTCCCCTCCCTTTGCATTGACATACAACACCTGTTGCACTGTACTCTGTATTATTGTAATACACCAGGACCTGACAAAGAATATGAACAAGAATTGTTTAAAAATCATGCAAACGGATTAGTACTGTGTAATTTGTACTGGGACATGAAAGGGTACAGTGTAGTTAGCTGTTCATTACCTCAGGAGTTCTTTTCACTTTACAAATCAAATCTAATACCGCATGTAAGTTTAACTAAAGAAGAAGATTTAAAATGGGTAGACCTAGGAGAATAAGTTACAAAATGGGAAAAACAGACATAATCAGAACTGTCAGAACAGGAATACAAAAACAGAAACTGAATTGAATAACACAAACACATCCAGCTGTACACTTGCAATCCAGCAAAGACAGCTGAGAAGCCCTCTTATTAGAAGAGGAAGAAAAAGCTTTGTTAGATATACCAGAAACTCTCTGGTCAACAGGAAAATCAGATGTAGGACTTATTTGCACAGCAGGACCAGTTATTATCACACAAAAGTCAGCATTTAGACCACAGAAGAGACAGTACCCCTTGAGAAAAGATGCAGAGGCAGGTATTAAACCTATCATAGCAGCTTTGCTTAAGAAGGGAATACTGGTAGAATCTCCCGATTCGCCATGTAACACACCCTTATTCCCAGTTAGAAAAGCAAATGGAGAATGGTGTATGGTCCAAGATTTACAAGCTGTAAATGACGCAGTAATATCAAGAGCAACTACGGTGCCAGATCCACATACCTTGTTGAATGATTTAAAACCTCAACAGAAGTATTTTTCTGTGGTAGATATCAGCAATGTGTTCTTTTCGATACTAATACACCCTGACATCCAATATTGGTTTGCATTTACATTTCAGGGGAAGCGGTATACATATACGCGACTACCACAGGGCTATAGTGAAAGCCCAATGATATTCTCACAAGAGATGGCAAGTAATTTAGCGGGATTTATCCCACCAAGAGGTAGTCAAATTTTACTTTATGTTGATGACATCCTGCTGGCCGCCCCTACCCAGCAAGATTGTAAGGAAGATACTATAGCATTATTAAAATTCCTAGAAGTTGAAGGACACAAAGTAAGCAAAAATAAGTTGCAGCTTTGGAAAAAACAAGTAAAATACCTTGGATATGTAATATCCAAAGATGGCAGAACATTAGATGAGGACAGAAACGTAGTGATCTTACAAGCATCAAAACCCACAACCAAGAAGGAAATGATGTCCTTCCTGGGTACGACTAATTTTTGTCGAAGCTGGATCCCAAACTATGCTTTGGAATCTGCACCTTTAACTGACCTGATTTTTAAAAAGCCTATGGCAGCACAAGATTTAATACAGTGGACACCAGTGGCAGAATTAACCTTCTGCAAACTGAAACAATTGATAGCATCATCATTAGTTTTAGGATTACCAAATTATCACAAATGTTTTTTCCAAACTGTAGATTGCAAGCAAGGTTATATGACATCAGTATTGACTCAACAGCATGGGGACAAACAATACCCCATTGCTTATTATTCATCACAACTGGACCCAGTGGTGCGGTCTCTACCCCACTGTGTACAAGCAGTAGTTGCAGCTGCAATGGCAGTGCAGGCTTCAGCCTCAGTAGTGTTATTCCACCCTCTCACATTGAGAGTGCCTCATGCAGTCACAATTATTTTACTGCAAGAAAAGTTAGCATATCTTTCCCCTGCTAGGCATCTTTCTTGTATGACTATATTGCTGAGCCAACCTCACATGACAATTGAACGATGTACTACTTTGAATCCGTCTACCTTGCTCCCAACTCCTGTGGATGGCACACCCCATAACTGCCTGCAGGTAATTGAGCAAAAGACACTGCCTAGAAAAGACCTCATGGATGTTCCCTTGGATAATGCCGAGGTGACATATTATGTGGATGGCTCATGCAAAAGGAGTCCTACAGGACAGAACCTAACAGGTTATGCAGTAGTTTCTGATACTGAGATAGTAGAAGAGAAACCTTTGCCACATAACTTATCTGCACAAGCAGCAGAGTTGATTGCCTTGACACGGGCATGTACCTTAGCAAAGGGTAAAATCATAAACATTTTTACAGACAGCCAGTATGCTTTTTCTACTGTACATGTTTTTGCACAACAGTGGAAGAATCGAGGAATGGTGACATCTACTGGCAAACCGATTAACCATGCACAGTTTATTTTAGATTTGTTAGATTCTATTCAGTTGCCTCAGAAAGTAGCTATTTGTAAATGCATAGCTCATACAAAACAACAAGATAGGATTTCAAAAGGCAATGTGAGGGCTGACACAGCTGCAAAGCAAGCAGCCTCAGAAGCATTTCTTTTGAACAAGGAATTACAACCTTCTGAGATTTTAGACTCAGAAATGTTGAAAACAATGCAGACACTTACTACACAAGCTGAAAAACAAAAATGGAAAAGACGAGGAGCAATTCTCAAGGAAGGGCTGTACATCTCCAAAGAGGGAAAACCAATATTACCGTCTAATTTATTTAGATATGCAGCTTTGTTGAGCCATGGGCAGAGCCATGTCTCAACAGGGGGGATGGTACAGTTAGTGAATCGGGTATTCGCTATGTACAGGTTTACAAACTACACTAAAAAATTTTGCCTGTCATGTCACACTTGTAATAAACATCATGCACAAGGAGCATTAAAGCCCAAGCAAGGGAGTTTCCCTACAACACCGTATCCATTTCATACTATCTGTATGGATTTCATAGAATTGAGCAAATGTGAAAACAAAAAGTACTGCCTTGTCATTGTGGATGTGTTCTCCAAATGGGTAGAGGCCTTTCCGACTAGTAAACCAGATGCAGCCACTGTTGCAAAGACCCTAGTTAAAGAAATTATTCCTAGATTTGGCATACGGAAAGGATTTACAGTGACAATGGTACACATTTTGTTAACCAAACTATACAACAGTTAAGCCAGTATTTTGGGATTTCTTTAAAACATCATTGTGCATATCACCCTCAATTTGCAGGGTTAGTAGAGAGGTACAATGGAGTTTTAAAGAATAAGCTTAAAACACTTATGGTAGATACACAGAAGAACTGGGTGTACTGTTTGCCTCTGGCACTGTTGAGCATGAGAACTGTTCTGAATGCAAAAGGACTGACACCTTTCGAAAAAATTTTCGGAAGAGCTTATTATATACCTCAGTGGAAACCTCTCATGCCTGCAGACCAGGAAGCAGATTGGACACTTGCAGAGTACATGAGGAGTATGCTGAATAACAAGCATCTTTTACAGTTTAATTTTGTTTCAGATAAAGACCAAACTAAACCATTTGAAGTAGCAGTAGCCCCAGGCACTTGGATCTGGGTGAAGACAATCAAAAAGAAGAATTGGACGACACCAAAGTGGGAAGGTCCATATCAAGTACTGCTCCGCACGCCCACAGCAGTCAAGATTATGGAACGTTCATCTTGGATTCATTTGACACACTGTAAACTAGTCAAAAACTTTGAACTTGATAAAACTCTTGCTAACACACAGTAGCAGTAAAATGACAAGACCTAGAGACAATATAAATACTGAACGACTTCAGCAGTATATTCAGCAGTGTTGCATAATCATCTTAATAACTGCATTAGTGACAATGTTCTTTTTGCTGTGGCTTTCGCTGTGGCCTTTCTTTTCTTCAGCCACACCAGCCAGACTGAACAAACATGATTCAACACCCATAGACTGGCATCCGAACTTTAACACTTATCAAGCAATCAAATATGTGTATGCTGAGACTTTTAATATTTCAAATTGTTGGATTTGCACAGCTATACCAACAACATATGGGGGATTATTGATGGCTGCTGTCTCCCTGGGGGTCAATGAGACCTGGGAAAACTTGATTTTTGAGACTACACCTGTGAAATCTAGAGACAAATTTGCATTATTTCTACCTGTTACACAAACAGGAATTGTATGCTTTTTTAAGAATGACACAATTTGAGTAGGTTGGAGTAAATGTAATGTGACTGTTTCTTATAAATGTTATATTAAACCTAAAAATGCTAAAAATACAGAAACAATTTGTGATGCAGATTATGACTCATACTTTGAGTCCTTGCATAAAACTGTCAGTGATATGCAACATAATTCTGTTCTTTTAAAGCAACTGTCTATTATAGATAAGAAAATGTTTCATGCAGGGAAGGTGTATATCAATACTAAGGTAGAAAACTGTTATTTCATATGTGGAAAAAAGGCATACAAATGGTTGCCTGAGAATTGGTCCAGCAGTTGTTTTTTGGGTTACCTGGTCCCGGCCATATGACACACTACAGTTTTGCCTCATGGGAGAATTCTAAACGTCAGAGATGTCACAAAGAAACCTGAAAATCCAATTAAGAAACCTGAGAATCCAGTGGGACAGATCGTAGCAGGCTGGAGAAACCATAACTCCATGAAAGACAAAAGTAAACTAGCACACATGGACTTGAGTGACACTATCATATCCTGGGTTGGCATAGCCCCTGCATATGGTGCAGTTAAGTCAATTTGGGAACTGAGAAAGCTATCCAAACTTCTCGAGGTCATGAGCAATGCAACTTTTTCTGCTCTTGAATTAATGACTGATGAACTGAATGCAATGAGAACTGTGGTGCTTTAAAACCACATGGCTCTTGACTTCACCCTAGCGGCGAGAGGTGGTATGTGCGCTTTAATCAAAGACGAGTGTTGTTTGTTTATTCCTGACAATAAACACGAGATCAACGATCATTTGGAAGTGATTCAGCAAGTGTCAGACATGACCAGGCCAGGCCCGAACCCACTGACAGACTTTTTCCAGAATTTGTTTGTGGGGTGGGGTTCCATCCTAATGAACATCCTGATTGCCATTTGTGTGGGATTACTTTTGTTAGGAGCATGTATTTGCTGTGGAATTTCCTGCATGAAAAAATTAATCAAAGATTTTATAGACATGTCAGTTTCTGAGACTTTGTATCAAAGTACTGAAATTGAAGAACTGTTGAAAAAGGAAACACTTTCATAAGTTTAAACTGAATGACTATCTTAGCTGCAAATCCTCAAAGGAAGAGGTTAGGAGATGAAACAAACTGTTTATGCTTTTGAAATAGAATAAAAAGTATTAACAGGGGGGAAATGTTGGAAAAATATGTATTAACATGTGTGCAATGCTTACTTTAATAAGAGAAGATTAACACGTTTTTATTCTATATGCAGTATTAGTTCTATTTGAAACTGAAAAACATGCTTTTCTGAAATTGTGCTTTCTGACACTGCAAGATGAACTCTGACCTAGTTTGCTAGCACAGAAAAATACATGTTTATGCTTTGGAAATGTACTGGAAAGCAGGTGATTTTCTGCTAGGTCAGGAAATTAAATGGAGAATAATAATAATTTCTGTAGATCCATTCATTATGGACAATAAGCTCTGTTTGTGTTGATGAAAAAGTGCACAAGCTGCAAGATAGTTAGATAGTATAAACAATGAACTGCTTCAGAAATCTGTACTTGCATTGTGTTTGAATTAGCCATAGTACCTAGACTTGTAACATCACATAGCAAGAAAGTTATAATTGACCGGTGGTCGTCAAGGCCATCCTGTTTACTGAAAAATATTTTTTAAACTTTGAAGAGTCAGCTAGAAATGTGAGAAACATCTGTAAAGTAACAGAATTGTGAACTGGTGATTTACTACATCAGTCATAGTGGGCAATGTCTTGAAAGAAAGGTATAATAACTGTGACACTTCCTGATTTAGGCAGACAAACTCTGTAACTGCCTTTTGTGTCTCCTTGCGCAAGAATAAAGATACTTGAACTGAACCTTATGCTTTTGGTCTTTTGAAGTATTTTTCTCTGACAATATATTTATGTAATAATTTTAAATAATGATAGTGTTTTTTTCTACTTTCGTTACTATGTTAATATAAAATGTACTTGGTGAAATTTTTCTCCCTAAGCCTCAGCTGAAAACAGGCTTTTTGCCCAGGCAGACTATTTTCACTGTGTGTGTGTGTGTGTGTGTGTGTGTGTGTGTGTGTGTGTGTACATACACACCCCAACAGCTTTCATATAGAGGGATACTACTACATTTCTGTCAGACAAGGAAATACAAACTGTAATGTCACCATTAACTTTTCAGTCTAGGCGATGCACTAAGAAGCTTTCCTATTGTATACGGAACAAGAGAGTCACCCAGAATGTGAAGGCTAGATGACCGAGCCAAATTAATTCAGTCAAGTTTGCCTGGAATGGCAGAGCATAAACTCATGAACACACAGATATGAAGAGGAAGCACATGAAGGAATGTCACTGTCACATACAGAAAGGTGACTATCCCAGAAGACAAAATCGTGAGGGAAGTACTGTTGTGTTAATACTGTCCTTATAACAGCAACATTTTAGCTAGTATCACTATTGCTGTAGTAGTATGATACATGGCAATATGCCACAGGTAATGCCTGCATTACTAACCAGACTGCCAGCACTTCACAGGTACTATGACAACATCTGGCTCCTCCCTCATAAATGGATATAAATTGCATTGAATCATGAATATAGAGAGTATTCCTGACTTTTTTTTTTTTTTGGCTAGTGAAAAATGCCTTGGACCAGCTAGTCAACACACCCACAAGAGGTGATAACATCTTGGACTTGGTGCTAAACAACATATAAAACTACTGCAGCACCCCTGCAGTGTCATCATCCCTGGTAAAATCAGACCACCTTTGAAGTCACCATCTTCCCTGACCCCCCCCCCCACCCAGCTAGGGTTAAACATAAAGACTTCTCCAAAGCTGATTACAACTTTCTGAGAGAAGGTCTAAACAGCTTCACAACCCCTCTCCAACAGTAGGAACAGGCAGCAATGTCCAAATCTACACCAAAGTACTATACGACCACTTATATAAATGTATGGATTCAGCAGTACCTGACAGGACAAAATTCTCCTCCTCAAAGAAGCGTAAATCTGTCTGGTGGACATTGGCTATAAATAAACTCTACAACAAAAGGAAAAAATTGCTGCCCAGGACCACAAAGGAACAGGTGCCAAATTGGAACCAATCTCTCTCTGGCCTAAACAGGCAAATAAGGGTATTAGTAAAGTCCTCCAAAGCTAACTTTAAGTCTAAATTGGCCATATCTGCTAATGACAATCATAAGGCCTTCTTCACATATGTCTGCAGTCTAAGGGGAGACACCCAAATCTGCTCAAACCTGATGGTCAAGGACACCACATACACAAATGCTGTGGATATAGCCAACCTGCTGGTAGACAGGTTCAGTGAAAATTTTACTCCTCTGCCCCCCCCATCAATAACCCAGGAATTCCTCAACACCTGCCCCATCCCTTATCTCTAGACAACAAGTCATTACTGCACTCTCAAAGGTTAAAAGCACACCTTCCATGGGACTCGATAACATCCCAGACTGCATCCTACATCAACTCAGGCAGGATCTTGCAGTACTATTAGGCACCCTATTCAACCTAAGCCTGAGTACTGGTTTCATCCCAACTAAGTGGAGGATGGCCACCATCATTCCTCTCCACAAAGGTGGAGCGTCCACCGATCCAAGCAATTATAGACCCATCAGCCTAACTAGCATTATCATGGACCATATTGGCAAGGACATAGGCATCCTCCAAATGCTTGTTCCCACACAGTTTGGTTTTGTCAAGGGGAGATCATTTCTGTTAAATTTGGTAGACTTCTTTGAGTCAGTAACTAAACCTATGGATGAGGGGAAGAGGCTGTTCACCTACCTTCACTTGTCCAAGGCCTTCGACACTATTCCCCACTCGGGCATAATAGATAAACTATCCCAGCTTGGCATAAATCCATACATGACCAGATGGGTAGCTTACTGGCTCACTGATAGAACTCACTCAATCAAAATAGGGGAAGCTACCTCAAGTAGTAGACCTGTAATGAGCAGCATACCCCAGGGATCGGTCTTGGGGCTCCTGCTGTTTGGGATATACTTCTCCGAGGTGCAAGCCAAAACCAGAGGTTTATGGCTGACCAAGTTTGCAGATGACTGCAAAGTGGGCACTGTCATCAACTCTCCCAGTGATGTAGACATACTACAAGAGGGCCACACCCCAGACAAATGACTAGTGCCAGAATCACTGCCTCAAACTAAACACCAAAAAATGCATTATTATCCCCTTTGGGGAGAGTGACATCTCCACAAATGATCACTTTAATAACAACATCCTAAGCATGCAAGCAGTTGAGAGGGACCTGGGCACCCAAGTTTACAGCAATCAAATTTGACCACCATGTTTCCGCCATTGTACGGAGAATTTTCTACAGGGCTCACCTCATTAGTAAGTGTATTTCTTCCAGGAACAAAGAAGTCAAAACTTTTCTGTATTCATCCCTTATCAGGCCCATCATTGAGTATAATGCCCCTTTTGGCATATACCTCATGAAGCACATGCAGCAGCTGGAGAGACCACAGAGGTTCATGACCAGGAAAATCAAGGTCTTCAAAAATCTATCCTACATGGATAGGCTAAAAGCAAGGGCGCCCGCAGGCAGGTGCAAGGGGGTGCACTTGCACCCCCTGGAATCGGCTGACTAGATCATTTCAAAAAAAGTTTTTTTTTTTTTTTTTATGTGCGTTCTTCTTTAAGAAGATAGTGCATTCTACTTTAAGAAGTCTGTGCTAACAGTCCAGTCGCAGGCGGGCGTGCTGACATCATCACTGTCGCTCATGCTCATATTTAGAAGTTTGAGAGCAGGAACTTAGACAGATGATGGGACCTGAAACGGAATAGTAAGCAGGAACGGAAGATGGGACACGTTCAGGTAGAGGTGTGTGTGTGTGTGTGTGTGTGTGTGTGTGTGTGTAATGCCCCAGGTGTACATGGTGGTGGGTAGAGAATAAGGCTTGAACCCTGTACCTTGGGCCCAAGTGGCAAGAGCCTGAATTCCCTACCCACCACCATTTGTAAAAATATTGCAGGATTTTCCCTCATACTTTTTCTGTTCCTCATAAAATCTGTGGTTTCTGCATTTGTGTCCTTGTTGCCTGACAGCTAAATGTTATCTGGTTTTATTCTTGGCTGCCTGGAGTGTTTCTCCCTGGGCCTCTGCTAAAAAAATTAGCTTTTTTTTTTTCAAAGTCAGACTTTCCTGGTTAATAAATGTTAAAAAAATGGACACATTTCAATATCGGACTTCATATTCTTCAGAAAGTGTATGGTAACAAAAGCAAGCTTTTATTCTAGCAATTTTCTAAGTGTACAAGATGGATATTTGAAATGTATCCCTGTGTTTGGGACTGTATTCCCCCCATTATTGGCTTCATCCAGGCTTTGTGCTAGGGTTGAGAGTTATGGTAAGAATTGAATTCACTGAATATGTTTGGGGGCTGTATTCACCCAGTATTGGCTTTGTTCAGGTATTTATTGGCTTCATCCAGGTATTTATTGGCTTCATCCAGGTTTTTTGCTAATGTTGAGAGCTATGGTAAGAACTGATTTCACTGAAAATGTTTGGGGCTATATTCTCTCATTACTGGCTTTGTCCGGGTGTTATTTGCTAAGAGGTTGAGAGCTATGGTGAGAACTGAATTCACTGAATGTTTGGTGGTTGTAGTCACCCATTATTGGCTTTTTTCAGGTCTTTTGTGCTAAGAGGTTGACAGCTGTGCTATGGTGAGAACTGAATTCACTAAATGGTAAAGTTTCAGTCTTCCTCTTTCACAAAACAGCTGATTTGAGTGGTATGTTGCTTTGACTGTTTTGCACGGGTCCCCTGGGTTCAAGACGTGGCAGTGAAATGTATGGTGGTAACGCAGCATTTTATTCTAGCAACTTTAAACATTATACAAGCAATGTTTAAAATGTGTCCCTGGTTTTTGGCCTTTTGCCCCCCCCCAATAAATTTCGGCTTTTTCCAGATTTCTTGTGCTGCAAAGTTCAGAGATACAGCTGAGTGTCGAGTAGATTTTACAAGGAGCTGAGAGCTGCAGGAGAGCAAAAGTTTAGTGCTGCTTATGTTTAGTCTGCTTGCATTGTTAATAGCACAACAGATAGTGTACTTGCTTTAGATGCTGAAGGCTGTGGGTTCTACTCCCACAGTAGGTAAATGCATTGCTGATGCTGTATTGTGTTGTAAAGGGGTGGATGCTGCAGTCCTTTTGGCAAAGATACCTAGTAACTATGAACCTGTTAACAGTTTGCTATCCATTCTCTATTGGGGTATTACTAGCTTTTCATTTTTTTACTGCATGCAACAAAGGCAATTTATTCTTCAAGGGTAACAGGCACTTTATTTGTAGATTAAACAATGACATATAAAGTGTTTGCTAGCAGCAACCTCTATTAGTTACAAATTTCTTCAATGTGGATTTTACTACAGAGATTGTGTATATTTTTTACTGATACTGGTGGACTTGAGTAGACTTTTTGATGGAAATGTTCTGAATTGGGCAATTTTGTCATTGGTGGATGCTTTTGTTTCTTTGCTTACTGGAAAATTTTCAAAACAATAAATTTAAAATGCCCTTTAACAACTGTACTGTATTGTACAAGGAATATAATGTAATACAGTCAGGAAGGTGTATCAAAGAGCATGTGTATGTTATGTTTGAGGGGCCTATGATTTTGAAGACAGCCCAGAGTTAATATTTGCAATTGGCAAAATGTATTTTCTCTGAAAGTGGGTTTCAGTGCTGTTTCAATGCATGTGAGTTTCAAGGGCAGAGAAGTTTTAATGTTAGTCTATTTTCATTGAGACCTCATTGCTTTAACAGATATGTATTAGGGTTTGTGCTGTAAAATGCAAAATAAAACTTTCAAATGAAATCCTAAATCATCGCAGAAGTAAAGCAGTATGCACATTAGTGTTTATGGTAAATGGGGCAAAATAACCAAGGAATGGGACATTGGAATGGCTGCAGGGGCTCCATTTGACCATGATTTTGTGAGGGGGGTTAGCAAACTCAGACAGCCCCGGTTGAACTATACCTCTCAGTTGTCCATATCTTTGCAGAATTAATAGATATTTGCTGCTTATTTTTGGTTTGTTCCTCATAAAATTTGTGGTTTTCTAGCAAATCATTTAGGAATGAAGCCATTATATGACAGACATTGAGTTTCAGATGTCATAACCTTCAGAAAAATGCATGCTAATGCAAGACGGTCTAAGTTTATACAAGAGCAATTTTTAGTAGTGTTTGTATGTTCCCCAATATATTTGGCCTTGTTCAGATTTCCTGCATTAAGAGGTTGAGAGGTACGTGCAAATCACTTTGTAGATTAGGAATATCCAAACATCTCAATTGTCCCCAATTCTGGCTCAAAATGTTGCTCTCCCCTAATAATCCCTCCTCCAAAATGGCAATTTTGGAAGAAAATGTGGAGGGTTTACAATTATAACTGTAATGATGAGTTATAGATTACCTTTATTTCAGAAATGCATGTGGATGCTCTTATTTTGTTAGCTGCTTCAAGTTAACTGTTAATATTAAAAAGGTGTCCCTTTTTGACAGGTATTTTGCATCACATTTTGGTCTGTTTTTCATAAAATTGTGGTTTCTGGCAAATTAGTGGCAAGTCATTAAAGATTGAAGTTAGAAAATAATGGCAGACATTTGAGTTTCAGATTTTATACCCTTCAGAAAATTTGTACTAATGCAAGATCTACCTGTTCTATTAAGTTAATAAGAGCAATATTTAAAAATTGGCCTTATTTTTGGACCTGTGTCCCACTTCTAGTTCTATGTATGGCTTTGTCCAGATTTCTTGCTCTGAAGTTGAGAGGTAGGAGTGTCAGAGCCATCACTGTCAGCCAGAGACATTTCAAATTATGACATACTTATTGCACCCCAGACCCCATTGTAGTGGCTCGGGATGTGTCCAAGGAAGGCAAGAAGCAGTTATGCAGTAAGTGTGCAGAGTATTCCCCCATCCAAGGTAGATCACAAATATGACCATGGCTTTTCATCTGTCCTTGATTTTGCAAAATGTTCTGGTTTTCTATCAGATTTTTATACTGTTTTATGCTTCTTATTATTCAGGAACTGCATGTTATCACAGTGTCCTGTTGCTCTGTTTAAGTAGCCATGGTTTAATGAACATCAGGTAAGCTTGTCGGAGATTGTAAGATGCAAGTAAGCTTTAGTAAGCTTGTCGAACATTGTAAGATGCAAGTAAGCTTTAGTAAGCATATTGTTAAAGAATTGCCAGCATTGAAAGCCTTTTCGTTGTTGCCATGCAGAGAATATTTACATAGCTAGATAATGTATAAGCCTTGGGTATTGAAATGCATATGACAGTATTTGTAATAAAAGGACAGGATTACAGTATTTTCAGAAGCTCATTACATTTTATTGGAGACCAGTGTCTTATAGCAGTGTCTGTGTGTTAGAACACTTGTAGTTGGGTGGCTTTAATGGTATATGGTAAATAAGCATTGCTACCTTACTTAAAAGCCAAGCCCTGCAACAACTAGCTCCACAATGAAGTCAAAACACAATAGCTCTGGTGGGTAAATGTACTCTGTAGTAATCAAAAAAAGGCAAATGTTTGAAATAACTACAGCTTATGTGCAAACACAATAGGTAGTGATGAAACAATGCTCTGCTAAAAATGCTTTAATGCTCCACATTGCTGAGCTGCAATCACTAGCTACCAGGCTTTCACCCACTTCAGATCAAGCATGGTGCCGTTCAGTGCAACCTTCCCAGAACTAATTCATGTCTGACCAGAATTATTTGGTGTGTGTATAAGAGGGAGGTAGCATACCCCTCAGCTGTCCAGATTTTTGCCCCATATTCCTCTTAAAAAGGATTGAAGTTGCTAAATAATGAGACATTTCAGTTTTAGATGTCATGTCATTTAGAAAAATGCATACTAACACAAATCCTGTTACTCTTGCAATTTTCTGAGAGCCATATTTATAATCTGTCCCTATTTATTTTAGGCTTTGTCAAGATTTCTTGCACTAAGGGTGAGGCCTTGAGGGGTGTGGTATCTTTGTAAGAGAGAGAGAAAGTGAAATGCCCAAGTTAGAGTTAGCAGGTAGAATTTTCAAGTGCATTTTCAAGGAACTGTGAGTTTTAAGGGAAGCGAAGTTCACTGCTGCTCATGCCAAGTCTATTTACAATGTGCAACCATTTTGTTTAGCAAATGGTGTCTCTATTGTGGTATAAAGTTTTAAAGCTATGTTAGTAGCACCACAAGTAGAATACTTGCATCTTAATGTAAAGGCTTGAGGTTCTATTCCTACAGCATATACATTTGTATGCTGCAGTCCTCAGGATGTCTTCCTTTGGATGAGATGCCTAATAACTATGAACCTGTTTTTCAGCTTGTCATCCATTTTCTATTGCAATATACCAGCTTACCATTTTTTTAATTTAACATAGGCAATTTATTCTTTGACGGCAGCAGGCACTGAATTTTTAGATGAAACACTGAAATATACAGTTTTCTAGCAACAACATCTTCATTAGTTTCAGATATCTTTAATGTGGAATTATTCAGATTACTTTTACTTCGGCAGCGACACTCAAACAAGTGTTGCTGTATAATACAAGGGATATAATTCAATTATATATTATAATTAATACAATCAGGTAAATCAAATAACTTTTGCATGGCCCTAACGGTGTGCAAGGAGCCCATTGCTTGAAAACAGTTCAAAGGTAAATAACCTGCCACTGGCCAGATGCATTTTCTTTGAATGTGGGTTTCAATGCCGTTTCATTGAATATGAGTTTCAAAAGTAGAGAAGCTTTAATGCCAAGTCTGTTTTCATTGTAAGACTATTGCTTTGTTTAGGTTTAGTAAATGTCTCAGTGTTTGGGCTATAATGTTTGAAATAAGTTGTAAATTAAATCCAACTGCCTGTAATCATTGTAGAACTAAAGCATAACACAGTATGCACACATATTTGAACAGTGTCTACAGTAAATGGGGAGAAATAGCCAAGTAATGGGACACTGGAATGGCTGTGTGGGCGGGGCTTGGGGGTGGGTGGACTTGGGCGGGGCTGTGTTGGCAGGGGGTGGGGTGAGCTATGTGGGTGGGGCTCTGGGTTTGCACCCCCCCCTGCAAAAAATCCTGCGGGCTCCCTTGGCTAAAAGCACTGTCCCTCCACTCCATCTCATACAGGCTCCTCAGAGGTCATCTATGTCTGTCACACAGAGCAATCTCTGCCCCTCCCCATGAAATTGCTGCATATATGCAAGCCAAACTCCACTCATGTGACCTGCACACAAAACCTCAACTTGGTCTGCAACATCGATAGGACTTGTGGAGGGACTCCTTCTCCACATCAAGCAGAATACCTCATTATCCCTCTTTAAGAGGAACCTGAATGACTAGATGGGAAATAGAAAATATGCTCCTGGGATTCCACCAGTGTACTTGCTGGACAACTGCGGTGGTGGTGCTGCGGTAGCGTTGTCATTTCACAGTAAGATGTTGCCCTGTTCAATTCTCAGCTAGAGCGTCTTCTGTGTGGAGACATGCGTGAATGGGCGTACCTTCATTGAAGGTTGTGCGTCAGGGCCGGCAACTCAGCACGTAAAAATCTACTGCCAATCATTAGCAGACCGGAGTTCCGCTGTGGCGACCCCTAACCAGGAAAAGCCAAAAGGCACAACAACTTGCTGGACAGGGGCACCAAGTGCTGACTTGTGGGAACATGGGCTAATTTACTGGCTAGGCTTATAAGGGCCACAGAGCCAGTATCCTAGTAACTTGCTATGATCCTATGATCCTATAAAGGGAGAAAATGGGGATACTCATAATGAAGTAAAGAACCCCAACTTGCTTCCCTTTTTTGCAGGGACAGAAGGAAACAACCATAACTATAACAAAGCTCCTAGCCACATAATCACTCAACTCAGGCTAAGAGTAAGCAAAGAAGAATGTTTTTATTGATACAATTCCTCTAGTGCAAAGGAAAGAGTGGCAGAGAGAGAGAGAGAAGGTCATGTGGACAAAGGTGAGAGGGAGCTAGTAGCACCTCAGTGATCCTGCTGATTGGTGAGTATAGTCACACAAGTGTACTATGTCCTTCATATATATGATTGTTGCAGTAGCATTCATGACACATGGGAAGATTATCCAAGCAATGTCCATCAATGATGTGAAGGACCATAGAAAACTGCAGGACAGCAATATCATAAACCTACTCTGCTTGTAGACTGGAAGTCAAGACTAAAATGTTAGGATGAGGCAAGGATGGTGAACCCTGTAGCAGCCTTGCATCTACTTTAGGTAGAGACATTCCTGACAAAAATTGTCTACATGGCATCAGCTCTAGCAGAATATGCTTTTATCTTTTCCTTTTCTATGTTTTTCATAGAGCAAAATTTGCTTCAGCCGCTATTTAGTACTAGTTTGCATAGTGACAGATCTTACCTATTTTCCTAAGGAAACAGTAGCAAATAGCCTGTCAGTCTAATGTCCTTAAACCTAACTTTATGATATTTGAACCACTTGAGGCCATTAACAAATGTAGGATACTTTTGTCTTTATTTATTTGTCTCAAGGAAAAACAAAACTGAACACTCTGGCTATGGGACATATCTGACATCACTTGGTGGCCTAATGGTTAAGGTGTTTGCCTTACAAACACAAGGTGCAGGGTTTGAGCCTCATAAGGGATAATTGGCTAGGCTTAAAATGGCTCACAAGGGCAATTAGCTTAGTACTAATCTATGAATCTATAAATATAGCAAGACCGGCCATCTAACTCATTTATTTGTGTGGAAAACTGTACATGGTTCTTGCACATTAAACTGTGCAACTCAGAAATCCTTCTGGCTGATACTACCACAGGTGTTGCCTACCAGGAGAGGTGTTTGAGACAAGCAGATGCAGCTGACTGACATGGCTCCAAGCTTAGTCTTTCTAAAACTTAACTGAGACTCTGAGAGGGCTTTCTAGAGGCAGATTAAAAGGAGGACATACTGAAATGGCAGAAATGTGAACATTTGAAAAGTATGACAGTTTGAAAGGAAAAAAGATCAGACATAAGTTTGTAACAATGGAAGGACTACTGAACTCGGCTGCTAGGACAGTTTTTATTGCACCAAATAATGACTGTGCTCTACTTTAACAGATGTGATTTCCTTCTGCTAGTTCTGCTGGTATCCAAATGTTAAGCATGTCCTTATTAAAAAAATGTGCTCAGGAAGAATGTCTGAGGCCCTAGAGGTCTAAGGAAACCTGGGTTCCTGACTAGTGGAAAAATATCACTAATGAAGGCAAATAAAAGGAGTTGGTTCCTTCTACAGTTCCTTCTACAGTTGCAGAGGAATGAAGACTCAATTGTATTTTGACCAGAAAGGGGTCATGAGATTCAGAATGACTTTCTCAGTCCTTACCTTCTTCAGAACTGGAAGACTTTGGGCTTTAAATGCAGAAAAGGTCATTGCATCTGAAGGAGAAATCATCTCCCTGCCATGCCTTCCTGCATGGAAACCATGTGCAGAAAATTGGTCACTGGGTTTAAAAAAGAACAAGTCTATCTTTGGTCACCTCCATTTTAACATTAGTCTGCTGAAAATGGCTTTAGTTAGAAGCCATCCATGATTGCTGATCATCAGTTTGCTATGGGTATCTAGCATGATTTTGATCTCTGATGGGATACATAGCCCAGGAACTCATGTATGACCAAGAGGCTAGCCACCAGGCTTGCATGGCATGACTGCATAAGTGGTATGATTGCATTTCTCCTATTAATTTATGTAACACATGGCTTCACAGCTACTTGAAAGCCTTCAGAGCTAATACTGCCCCATGCATTTCTTTCATGTTCATATGCTGCTAACTTTGACCAAGAGTCCACTGACTCAGTGTCAAGAAATTGTAGGCATTGTCCTACACTAAGCTATGTCCATAGCATCTGTATTCAGGGTCCAGCTGTATGCTTGCACCTACAAATGCATTTCCTTACTGGCTCCCATTTGAGAAGCCCACCAGGCAAAACGTCTCACACAGTAAAATTAGAACATCTTTCTCCTAAGACTATGAATGTTGCTTTCATTGGTTCTTTGGGTACCACTGGATCTTTCACTTATGGGGTTTTGCTAGGGGCACTAGAAGAAATAAGGCTGCCATGTAACTTAAGGATCTTATGAACTCCTTTGCTGTGAAGATTTTCCTCTGCTACTGATACTATGTCTACAGTGGTTCCTAGAAAAACTTAGTACTGGGTGTCAGACTAGACCTGAGTAGTTGTGGAAAGATCTCCATCTTCTATTACTAGGTAAGATTATATTAGAGCCTCTCCTGCAGTTCCTCCCTTGGTAGAGCCTGCAGAAGGTGGGCATGGATTATACAAGTCCTCTCATCCTAAAGAATGCTCCTCATAGGGCAAAATGTTTCTTGAAAATTCCAGGATTAGTATTGAGTCCCAAAGGTAAGGAGTGGCAGTCTGTTGCTCTGAACCTTAATCTCCTGTGCTACTTGCACAATGGCCCACTTCTTGCATGAAGTCCAAACAGAAAGTTCCTTTCTAAGGCTGGATTACATATCTGCTCCTTTTATATCCTCTAGGAGAGACTGGATTTTTAACCAAATGTGTCTTCTAATGACCAAACCCAAAGCTGCTGCCCCTGATGCCTCACCTACTATATTATGCCCACATTTAAATGATGTTTACCCACCATCTTTACACTTTAGGCTAACCTTCAGAACTTTCCTGCTGTCATTCTTACTCGCTAAGACAAGCTCTTCAGTTTCTCTCATGAGGTCTCCCTGATCTTTTACTGTCTCCATCTGAAAATTAACAGTCATGAAGGTGGAGTAGCAGATATGTGCACCTTCCTCGCAAACCTAGGTAGTACTTCATCATTTGAGAAATGATTGTGGCCAAGATCCAATTTTTTTCCCCATGGCCACATCAGTAGAAAGGTGATGGAAGATAAGAAGGTTGTGGGTTCTATTCCCACAGGTTCCTGTATTTATTTACTAAGACTGACACTGCAGAGCAGCATAAGGGGTGATGCATTCCTAATTACACTTTCCCTTGGATGCAATGTTAAACATAGGTCCCATCTGCCTGAGTTGATGGTAGCTCAGGTGGATGTAAAAGATCTCATGGCAGCCATAACTGTGGGGGGGTGGGGGGTGGAGGCGTAGAAGTCTCCACGCCTCTACTTCTTCTATTCCAACGTGTTACAAATAGTACTGCATGAGGGATCCATGCAATCGTAACATCTAACTACATATCTAACAATAATGAATAATCTCTAATAAACTATATACTTATAGATTATACATTCTACAAGTATACAGATACATAATATCTACAGAAAATCATAATATCTAACTATAATATCTACCAATAGGTCTCCATTCCTCTGGTTCTACAGTTCCACTGTGTTATAAATAGTACAGCTTCCGGAACCTATCCAATCATTATATCTAACTGTATACTGTACCTAATAATAAATATTATGGCATAAGAGAATATCAAAAACTATAACCGTTATAAATTACACATTCTATAGGTATATAAATACATATCTATACAAGATCATATCTAACTATATACTATCGACAAATGATATCTAATAAATAACCATACAATATCTATACAATGATCATTATATTTAATTAGTAGGAGCAAAGAGACTGACAAGGAAAATATGAACTTGAATCTGGTTTGTCTAGTTTATGAATCTTTTGTTTGAGTGTACATACGTGTGTGTGTGTGTGTGTGTGTGTGTGTGTGTGTGTGTGTGTGTGTGTGTGTGTGTGTGTGTGTGTGTGTGTGTGTGTGTGTGTGTGTGGGGTGGAGTGATTAGATATTCTCAAAGTTAGGACTTGTGAGAATAACTTTCCATATTGAAAACCTTTATTAATTTACTGATAATAAGTTCAGTGAGCCAGTCTGACCCACTAACCATACATTAAAGATACATTAAAGAAGAACTCCAGAAGCATTGTTTTGTTACAAGATACATTGCGAAAACTATGGTGCACTATGGAAAACAGGAAACTTGTATAGCAAATGAAGGATTTTGAGGGCAATTACTTTCTCCCATATTTTGCTAAAAAAGAGAACCCGCTTATGTTTTATAGTTTGGTTGATATCAATGACTGTTTTTTTTCTTTTTTTTATACAAATGAAGAGGACCAAGGTCCCTTCCTAGTACTACAATATCTGTAAAAAGCAGCAGAAACTTTTAGGGACTCAAGGAGCTGAAGTTTTGTGATGGAGATAGAAGTTTTAAATACTTTACCAATTAAGACTCGCTAGACATAAAAACATGTTTTCATGACTGATTTTGATGCATAGATCTGGTTATGTGACTACAAGTCATAACTGAGTGTAACTTAAAGTAGGGATCACAATCAAAACAACAAACTCTAACCCAGTGTCTTAACACACTAAACCTTTAGTGACTTACATACACTTCAGTATTATTTAAAGATCCCATGCTCCAGCGTATTGACATGAAGCCTGTTATTACATGACATGTAGCAAGGGAGATGCTGACTAAAGTGAAGGAAAACTAGGAACAAAAGGACAGAGACAGTGGGGTCAGGCGATCATTTAAGTAAGTAATGTAGCAAGGGAGATGCTGCCTAAAGTGAGGGAAAACTAGGAACAAAAGGACAGAGACAGTGGGGTCGAACGGTCTTTTAAGTAACTAATGTAGCAAGGGAGATGCTGACTAAAGTGAAGGAAAACTAGGAACAAAAGGACAGAGACAGTGGGGTCGGGCGGTCATTTAAGTAACTAATGTAGCAAGGGAGATGCTGACTAAAGTGAAGGAAAACTAGGAACAAAAGGACAGAGACAGTGGGGTCATTTAAGTAACTAATGTAGCAAGGGAGATGCTGACTAAAGTGAAGGAAAACTAGGAACAAAAGGACAGAGACAGTGGGGGTCATTTAAGTAACTAATGTAGCAAGTGAGATGCTGACTAAAGTGAAGGGAAACTAGGAACAAAAGGACAGAGACAGTGGGGTCGGGTGGTCATTTAAGTAACTAAGGTTCAGAAATCATTACAACAAACAGTACTATAATGTGAGTAGATTTGAGCAATTTGTATAGCCAGGAGTAAGTAGTGATTGCCTTCTAGATGGCAGTTTTCTAGCATTTTCTCTTGGACTTACCATTTTGAAGATCAGAGCTAAAATAAGGTGTTTAGGAAGTAGACTGCAATTTGCACTCTCTTCGAATTATAAAAAGTTATCAGGTTAAGCATGACACATTTTGACATCTGGCTTCATCTAAACATGAAAGGTTACCCATCTTTAGCAGACATGATGCTGTTGTGGAAAAATGTGAGAAAGAATTTTTCCTGCAGTAATTAAAGGAAAGGACCATGCCAGATACTTCCTACTCCCAAATCCAGGAAAGAAAAAACATCAGAGATTTGTTGTCCTTTAAGATATTGCTAATTAAACTGTGACAATCTACATTCTTGTGTGATGCCTGGAAATATGAAAACTGTTTTCATTAGCTTTGGTTACAAAATTCTTATGTAAAATTATATTACTATAATGCTTTGTATGTCTGCAATAAGTCATCATACTCTGTTCTATGCTCCTATGCATTGTCACCATATAGGGAGACATCAGAAATACAACTCATCAGAGTCTAAGGATTTTTTTAAAACATTGTCTGTTGACCATTAGACTTCATCCTGGACAATTGGCTCAGTCATTTCCTATCACTAAGCAAGAGTCAACCAAGAGGTGAGGAGGGGCTGTCATCTGGACAGCCATCAGGGATAGTTTGCATTTTCTTGTTTTATCCCCAGTCCAGCTTGGCACCAGAAGGAGATGTATGATGGGCTGCCATGAAGGCATATCCTCAACTTCTGCAAGGGACATTACTCCAAGCAGCCCCGCCTCTTCCCTTGTAGCACAAGTGGTGGTTTCTGGTCTCTGCCTGGATGAGTGCACTGCACAGTGTGCCCTCTGAATGTACCCAATCACCCTACCCCCAGGAAGAGGTAAGTACGCCATTCTCCTTTATTCCTAACCCTCCATATTTAGCTGATCACCTGGGTCTCACTTAAGGGTTCCAACCCTCTCTGCTATGGAGCCAGGCAGGTATATCCAAGATGTTCTAGGATAATTACTCGTATATGATTCTAAACCATGCAGCTCAGATTTATAGGTGCTCAATCCTCCACTGTAAAGGTGTGAATTACAGAGTACTGCTGTGCACTGTCAAGGTGACCCACTGAATGCTTAGGTGTACAGTACTTAGTCCCTGTTAGTTTTTAAATTCAAGACTATGAAAATATGGAGAAAAAAATGCTGCACCCTCCAACACAAACCCTTTCTTACCTAAAAATATCCTCAAGTACAATATATATATATATATATATATATATATATATATATATATATATATATATATATATATATATATATATATATATATATAGTTGATTTGTTTGACCAAGAGGTCTGACAGAGTAAAGTCTATTTACAATGGTGTTCCAGAGATGAAAACATTAAAACTTATAAGTCATGATGACAAACACGCACTGCAAAAGACAAAATCTTAGCTAATTATTTCATATGCAGAGATTATTTCTGTATTAAATAGTCTTAACAAAAACAGAAGCTGGTTGCAGGCTGCAGCAGACTTGTTTTATCTAATTTCTGTAGGCATGTTAAGTATTATGTATTTATTGATGAACATTGGCGGTGTCACGTTCGTTTAAATTGGAAGATCTTCAGTAACTGCATACTACTCAGCGGCTCTCCTGTTTTTTGTATTACTGGTTTAAATTTTGGACAGCCACACTAATTTGTTTGGTATTATGTATTTATTTAATATGCTATCCAAGGTAGATACACATACCTCTCAACCTCTTAAAGCAAGAAATCTGGACAAAGGCCTAAAAATAGGGACACTTTCTAAATTTTGCTCTTACAAACTTAGAAGGTTGATAAAATAGCAGCTTTTGTATTAGCATGAATTTTCTGATGGGGATGAAGTCTGAAATTCAAATGTCTGCCATTATTTTCTGACTTCAGTCCTCAATGATTTGCTCGTGATTTGCCAGAAAGCCATAGTTTTAAGAGAAAAGGATGAAAAATCTGAGGCAGAAATCTGGACATTCTGCAAAAATCTGGACAGTTGAGAGGTATGGTCACTGTTCCACATGGACCATTCTTAGGCCTGCCCAGCACTCACAAACCAGGAAATAAACATTCAGTAAATGAAGCCAAAAATTAAACTAATACAACGCAGAAATAAAACAGACAGCTCTAACATGCAGAGTGACACGTACTTCACACCCGTAATGTATTGAATATATTGCAATTAATTTATTTCATACTGCAAGGGTAAGCCAAAAAAGGGAGCAGTTTTCCTGGGGAGGTTACTGCCAGTCACAAAAGCAAAACAGCGAGAGCTGTAATAACATGCTGTTTCTTAGCATTTTCTCTTTTTATATAATGTGTAGGCTTTTGGTCTAAACAAGCTGTGCAGAACATAACATTGCTGAGTTTGTGAGTAAGACCCATTAGAGTTGTATACTATGTTGAGCTGAACGGGAAATCCCAAAAACAGGACAGAGACCTTAATATTAGTTTAGTATGAGCTATTAATACAGGTGGCTGGACAGAGACCTTAATATTAGTTTAGTATGAGCTATTAATACAGGTGGCTGGACAGAGACCTTAATATTAGTTTAGTATGAGCTGTTATCTGTGCAGGTTTGGCTGATGGTACAGCATGAAAAGTAAATGGCAAAGGTCAGCAGGGAATAAATATGGCTGAAAAGTAAATGGCAAAGGTCAGCAGTGAATAAATATGGCACTAATAGTAGCTTATGGTTATTGTTATTTTTTATTTATTTAATTATGTTGACATTTGTTGACCAGCTTAGTCTGACTGGGCACTTAATCTTTTTTCAGCAGAGGCCCGAGGAGAAAAGTTTAAAAAAAAAGTACATGATATAATATGACAAAATAAATGAAGTATAATAGTAATCATATACAATTACATCCCACACATAATCACAGTGCAATTACTTACAGATATATAGCATGAAGTATGATCAGGATAAAATGTAACATCACATCAGGGTGACAGAGTCTGTAGTATTGTCTATTTTTTGGTTATATTTAACTTGAATGTGTAATTATTATAAAAATATAAAGTGTACTAATATCAGCAATAGGATTGGTATTTTGTGTCTGTGTCCCCATGGCCAAGGGGTGCAGATTTTATATGCCACATCCCATGGGTATATATTTTTGACCATACCCCATGATCCCATTTTTTGGCCATGCCTTTTGTGCCACATTGGACAACTGAAAAGGAGACACAGCTGGTGATTCCTGAGATGACAGTAAACTGCTTTTACTGAAATGAGCACTGTATTGCTGTACCATAACCATGGATTATGAAGATAAGCCCAGTTTAAGATGAAGAAAGCACAATAATAATAAAAAAATGGAAAGGAAATTACTTGCAGCTTTCTAATATCACATACATTTTCATCCCTACCCTACAACCTGTGTATCCATGTCCCTTATCAGTGCACTTACTCCAGTCCATTTACAATACTGAAAGACACAAGGTGGGATAGGCAACACAAGGGAAGCCATGACTGTCATCTTGCTGGAATCAAGTTTTGCTGTATTTACTTATGATGCTACTAACATCACCTTCTAGTGATTAGCAGGAGCAGTGCAAGGTCTGGCTCCACATAGATGATTTTGTATGTTCACACCACTCAGATGGAATGGAGAGCACAAACTGCTTTGACAGGCCTGAACCCCCAAGTTGTCATATATAAGAGTGCAGTAATGGACCTACACCCCCTCAGGTGGTACTTTTTTTGGTGAGACTGCCACCACATTTCTCTCAGCACAATAACATGCCATATTTACCCACTTCCATCAGATCTCGGACTGCAAGTCTAACCTGGGGTATCTGGGGTGTGGCAGCTACACATCATTATCAGTAACCCCGTTTATCCCCATTTTCTACATGTGGTTGGGATGCACAGATATTGGCAGCCTTTACTATCTGCTCCCATACCTGTCACCCCTTCCCCCTTCTTAGACTACAAGTATTTTTACTGTTCTTCCTCTTCAATCCTCTATAGCATACTTACTGCCCTGCACTCTTTTCTCAGTATATATTGCCTCTGCTATACAGCTTTTGTCCACTAGAGGGCAATAGTTTCCTTTAGACCACCATTCTGACTCCAATTTTAAGTAAATTACAGGCTCTTGGATTCTAATATTCTGGAAGAGCTAATACTCCCACTCTATTCTTTCTTTCTTCTAATATTCTTCACTGCCAACCCTCTCTGCATATTCTATTATCAAGGCATTGTGTCACCTTACCCTCTGCTGCTTTACTTACCTTTGCTTACTGCTCCTCTGATTGTTTTCCTAGGGTGAACTCCTCTGTGGCTCATCCCGCTCCGTTTGCCCTGCGGGCTCACTCCGCTCCCCTACACTGCCCCCAAATCTCACCCACCCCCAGTAGTCCTAAACTTATACTCTAACTGCCACACCCCTATGCATTAGGACCAACCTCTAACTCCTCCCCTTAAAGTGCTATTACCTCTATTATATTCTCACTTTACCCCTATCTCCTCCCCCTTAAAGAACCATCGCTCATTTACCTTTATCCATTACCCTACCACTCTAGCCACAAATATCCCTACATTTAACCACCTTAACCTAAACAAATGGCTCAAGGATCCTGTAAACCCTTACCTTTATTACTACTCCTAATTATACTTATCATTCCCTATCTACTTACTCTCTACGAACACCATAGATTCCTAGGACTGCATACCCACATCACACACACCTCTGTCCTTACCCCAGCTCCACTCATAGTGTTAGCAACCTCCCCAGCTCAGCTAAGTACTCAGCAGCCATATTTCATAGACTCCATCACATCTCTCAATGTAACCCACTAGCTAGAAAAATAAGAACCTAATTTTTAAACTTCTACAACTCATCCTAAAAGTTCAGGTCCACCCTGTTAGATGGTGATATACACCCTAACCCAGGTCTTACCACTATCACAGCTACACAGCCTGATACACCAACAAATTCAATCACACAGACACTTACCAAGCCCCCCAATTCTCTCCTGATAGCTCATCTTAATATTTGTAGCATCAATAACAAAATAGCTCACCTGCATGCCCTTATTGATGTTTATTCCTTTGACATCCTCTGTCTGTCTGAAACATGGCTTAATCCATCAATACAAGACAGTGCAGTTCTACCCTCTGGCTATAATATCATAAGACGTGACCGTAACACTAAAAAAGGAGGAGGCGTAGCCATACTTTATAAGAATGGATTACAAGTTACCTTGTTAGACTCCAAACCTCCACTTTGCAACAATGCAGAAATTCTTCTAACTAAGGTTCAGCTTAACAAAAGCAAAGCCATATATCTATCATGTGTCTGTCTTCCCCCAGGCAATAACATCAACACATTAGAGGCTATCCTCAGCTGGCTCTCAAGCAACTACCCCAAGAAACCATTATACTTGGAGATTTTAACATTAACTGGAACTCCTGTATATCTGAGCAGCCTTCTACTCATATCAACTTATATGGTTTTACCCAAACTATAACATCCCCAACCCGCACCGATAAAACTAACAACAAAACTAGTACCCTTGACTGGATACTCACTAATACCCCCCAACTAAACTATAAAACAGGCACCCTCCCTGAGGACATAAGTGATCACTTGCTTACCTATTTAATCAGAACAAAAACTGTCATCCTAAACTCTACCATCTGTAGAACTATTCTCACTACCAAAAATTTTAACCCTGCTCACTTTCAAGCTGAACTAGTCACCTGTGACTGGTCACCCCTGAAATACCTCCCAATAGATAATGCCATGAAATACTTTAACTCTAAATTTCTAACCATTTTAGACAGCCATGCCCCATTACGCAAAGTTAGAATTAGAACCAAACTGGCACCATGGCTCACCAAAACGACCAAACAAAAAATCCTCCAAAGGAATAAACAATGGGCCAAATGGCGCTCAACAAAAAACTCCTCAGACCACCTGCAATTCAGACAGCTAAGAAATGAAACAAAAAAAGCCATATTAGCCGATAAAAGAAACTACTACTACCAACTACAACAAACCAACCAAAATAATCCCCAAAAATCTTGGCGAGGTATCAATAACCTCCTACACCCTGGATGCTCAAGTACTCCCTCTCCCTCTGGCTCTGATTACAACAATCCCATCCAAATAGCTGACTCATTTAATACGTTTGTCACTGAAACCATACAATCCCTAGCCAGCCAGCTATCCCCTAGCATCCCAGGCTCTGCCACAACCTTTACCAATAATTCTCATCAATTTCATTTTCAGCCAGTGCCCACTTCACTTATCTGTAACGTCATACAGAAACTTAAACTCACTACTCTCTCTGCTGATAAATTACCTGCAGAATACCTGCAAAAAGCTGCTAAAGTCATAGCCTACCCCATATCCATCCTCATTAACAGAACTATTTCTGAAGGATCTATTCCCCTAATCTGGAAAGTCTCTCACATAATGCCCCTGCATATGGGCGGTAACTCCAAAGAGTTGTCCAATTATAGGCCCATAGCTATTCTATCTCCTTTGGCAAAAATAATGGAGAAATGTATACACATACAACTGTTAACCTACCTACTGATCACAATTTATTAGCACCCTGTCAACATGGCTTTAGACCATTTCATAGCACCACCTCTGCTCTCTTATCCTTCACTAACCATATTAACAGTAATCGTAATATTGATACTCTATCCTCAGCTGTTTTTATTGACCTGTCCAAAGCATTTGACATGGTGAATCACCACCTCCTTATAGACACACTCAAAAACCTGTCATTGGGCAACCATACTATACAGTGGTTCCAATCATACCTACATAACAGGCAACAGGCTGTACTATGGGAAAATACTTTATCTTCCCACGTCCCAGTCACTCTAAGGGTCCCGCAAGGATCTATATTAGGCCCATTACTCTTCTCCATCTTTACAAATGACCTTCATTCTGTAATTCCTCAAGCTGACTGTATCCAATATGCTGATGACTCCACACTCATATGCGCTGCTGCTTCTCAGTCAGAACTTCAGTCACTAACCCAAATGACCTTTAGTACAGTTGAAAACTGGCTCCTACAAAGACGTCTTATCCTTAACCCCAAAAAAACAAAAATGCTACTATTTACCCCCACCCGCAGAACCTCCCCACTTAACTTTACTATTACTTCAAATGATGGAACTATAATATCTCCTGAACCAACCAGCAAACTACTCGGGGTACTAATAGATAACAACTTGTCCTTTGAACCTCACATTAATAACACCATAAAATAGTAAACAAGAAACTAGGTTCCCTCTATAGAATAAAACCCTTTCTTACACCTCCAACCAGGGTTACTATTGCTCGTACCCACCTCATCTCTACCTTGCTCTATGCCTCCCTATCTATACCAAAATATGTAGAAGTAATCTGAGTAAACTTACATCCTCCTACAACAATATTGCCAGATTTGCAGCTGGGTCCTCCTATAGAACTCATCACTGTATCAATCTGAATCAGTTAGGATGGTTAGAGCTGCCAAATTTAATACTTTTCAATCAAATAATAGTAGCCCATAAGATCCTGTATTTACCTCAAAATACACCCATACTTACATCCCTAGTCATCCCCTATAATAACCTCAAGACCTTACATCCCTCATCCCCCCTATATAATAACCAAGAGACCACGCTCAGCTAATAACCTACTTGTACAAATATCAAAATCCAACAACTTAGCTGGTGACACCTTGTTCTCCAATACAGTAGGTAAAGCCTGGAACATCCTCCCAAGCCAGCTAACATCAATATCCTCTGTCAGCTTATTTAAAAGCAAGCTTAAACCCTACCTCAAATCACACTGGCTAGGCCCCTGTGTTAACCCAGACTAAGTACCTAACTATTAACTAGACTCCCACAATTCCTAGCCTCCCATGATCATGATCTTGTGTTGTCTCACTAATTTTTAGTGAGCTTAACCTTCCTTAGGATTTTTTCTCATGTAAATAAGTATATACTGTGGAATGATCAAACACCTTCATATAGTATCACAACCTATGTGTTAAATAACACTAGAAATCCATCCTTGTTTGCTGTTCTTCTATACTCTATCTATTGATCTCTAGTGTTTTTCTTTCTTAGGTTTTCGTGAGACCTTAGTATTTCTTATCATAAATTACTAGGTGTATCTAATTTTGTAATATGTTATAAAGATTTGTACTACACCATTTCTAATACAAATATATTAGTCTTTTTCATCTATTCTTAGATAAATTTTTCCTTTTTCCTACTGAAATATAAAATATATAATCTTAGGCTTGTACTATAATTGTTAAACTTATGTACCAAATTATACTGTTATTGTCTTTGTCTTGACCTTTTATGTTGTTGTAATTTGTGGAGCTTTTCGCCCTGGGCCTCCACTGAAAATGGACATATATCCAGCTGGACTAGCCCGGTCAACAAATGTAAAATAAAAATAAATAAAAACTAAAAAAATTTTCCTTTTGCTAAAATTAACATTCAACTAACATTTCTTGGTGATATTTCCCCATTATTTTACTCTGTCATGTGACAAAAAGAAATTCAAGAGTTCTTTCTTCTAACTGAATGGAAATTATTTCCCCAAATAAATGGCGAGGCTTGGAAACTTATGATAGGAGCCAATTACACTTCCAAGGGCTGTCGGATGCAATCTTCAAAACAGCACAAGTTGAAGGGCAAATGGTGGAATAAAAAGGACGTCTGACTCAGTGCACCTCTTGAGTATTTCTCCTCCTCAAAAGTATAGTCAAGACCATGGTCATATCTCTTAATTGCAGATGTATGATGTATCAGAGTTTTTAAATTTGCTGTCTCTCTCTCTCTCTTTCTCTCTCTATCCCTTTTTTTTTTTAATTGTGGTTAATTTTCAGAATGTCCAGGACCTAAACTTTCAGGTCTTTCACTTGTAACAAGGAGCAATCTGTGGCACAAACCTGGGCATAGACTTAGGTAGGATATACTTGGATATACAGTTGAATGAAGTTAAGAAAGGTCATGACACTTCTGTACTCTCTATAACTATGGTCATTAACTAGCTAGTATGTTTTTTTTTTTGTGCAGAAATAGATTTTATTCCTTTATCAAATAACAAAACAGCCTCAAAGGATGAAGTGCTTCTTTAGGAACACCAATAAAAAAGTTAAAAACCAACCAATGGAAGCACAAACATGGCTGTTAATGTAAGTTAAATCCAAACAATAGTAATCGCTTTCACGTCCCACATAAGACGCTTCTTCAGACTTCAATAACAATTAAAAGGCATTTCCTTTATATAAGGACACATGCTGACATCATCTTATCCTGACCAGTAATACCATTAAAACAATTAAACTCATTATAGCATTTTACAATATCTTAAAGACAGAAATATCTTAATAAAAATGCAAAAAGGGGTACAGTTTAATAAACTAATGAATATAATTATATCAAAATTAAATCAGATATTAAATATTTGTAAAATATGGCTGTCTTAAAAATATAAACACCTGCATCACTTAAGCGACCTATCTATTAAAAAAGGCTATAATGAGTTTAATTGTTTTAATTGTATTATTGGTTAGGATAAGATGATGTTAGTATGTGTCCTTATGTAAAGGAAATGTCTTTTAATTGTTGTTATTGAAGTCTGAAGAAACATTTTATTACTTTAACTGACATGTGCGTTCCCTGAACATTTTCTGCTCATCAACAGGAAAGAATTATCCCATCCACTCATCAACAGGCAAGAAATATCCCTGCCCAAAGATTAATTTAAGATTTCATTGTATAAAAAGTCAATTATTTTCCTTAAACTTTGCCATCTTTGATGATATTCTTCTGCCTGTACTGGATCTGGGATTTTTCTAGTGGTGAAAATGTTTGGTTACACACATTACCAAATGTAGATCATGTTCAAATTGGACCCTAGACAGGGAATGGACCAGGGCCAGGCCCTCCCCCACTGTAGCCATTCCAGTGTCCTATTATTTGCCCCCATTACTATAAACATTGTCCAAAACTGTCACTGTGCATATTTTATTTATTTATCCTTTGTTGACCAGTTTAGTCCCACCAGGCTAGTAGCCTCTTCTCAGAGAGAGCCAAAGTGGTATTTACAGAGCTGGATCCAGCACTAGGCAACCTAGACAAATGGTTAGGACCCGTTGTCTGCTGAGGGAGTCTGTTCCCAGTCTTGATTTAAAAATAAATGCTCCCTTTAACAAAATACTCCCTTTTAACTCTCTCTTTAACATAAAAATGTTCCATTTTCACTTATGTGCAAAAACGAAAACTTTAGTAATCTATGCAAGAACACGTTTAATGCATACATTTGTATGTCCACACAGGAGATATGACAGGCCTCATTTTACTGCAGCAGCAGCAAGAATGCAGATGATTCAACAGAGAGACTTCAGCAGCACCAGACACAATATACTTTCTGCAGGAGGATGTGAGTTAAATCAGGTGAGTGGCTTCACGAAGGGTGGTGAGTATGTATATTGTATATGTCTGTGAGAAGTTCCCCACTTAGGGGCAGTGTCTAGTTACGTCATTTGGTCAGAGTCAAACCCTGAACCTTCATTATGGGAAGCAGAAACGTAATGCTCCACACCAGCTGCCAGGCCTCCTGTTTTTTGTATTACTGAAGATTACAGTCTGTCAGTGTCAGTTGTAGCCTTATACAGTTTTGTAGTTTGGACTACAGTCATTTCTCTAGCACTTAGTACAGAAGATCAAGGCTATACACCACTAAACAGCTGCTTCCTGTAGTGCATGGTTTGATTCCCTTAGCCTTCATTTGTCATCTATGGGAGTCTGCCAAGTTACTTCATCAAACATCACTCCTAGGCTGTTCCGAAAAGGGACACTTGTGTCTCATAGGCTGTTAGGAAAGGCATTTCATGTTTGCCTTTTGAATTCCTACCCCCTTAACAGATGCTAATTATTGCTTTACTATATGCTATTTGAGTTTGAATCCCAGCATGTCTCATAGTTTAATGGGTTGCCAGATGCATTTTCACTAAGTACATATCTGTCAACTGTCCAGATTTCTGCCTCATTGTTTCGGTCTGTTTCTCTTAAAATGTATGCTTTTCTGACATATCACTGAGGACTGAGATTAAAGTCACTAAATAATGACATGCGTTTGAGTTTCAGACTTCATATCCTTCAGAAAACACTTCCAAACAAATCCTGTTATTCTAGCAACTTTCTAAGTTTATAAGAGAAATACTTATTTGTTCCTATTTTTGGGCCTTTGCACCCCCATTATTTTAGGTTTTGCCCAGATTTCTTTTGCTAATAGGTTGAGAGAGATGACTAAATTTGAGTTTCAAGGGAAAATGTGTTTACTTTTTTCATACTGTTTTCAATGTCAGAGTATTTTATTTAAACAATGTCAGTATTTTCCTGTAAAATTTAAAAATGAAATCCATATCTCCATGGTAACTGTAAAAGTAAAGAAGAAAGTAGTACATACATTGACATTTGAGCAGTGTTTATGATAACTGGAGACAGACAGACAAGTAATGAGATACTGGTATAGCTGGAAGGGGCTTCATTCATTACCTTGCACAGAGCACCATTTTTCCATGATCTGACTCTGCTGGTGTTGGAGGTATATGTTGCATTATTAGCCATTTACATAGATCAGACTTATACTGAGTGATTCCAGATGGAATAGCTATTCTTAATGATAGAGAAGACACAGGGAGGTCAAAAATGTAAATTAAGGTGTCCTGCAAGCATGTAAACCCTCCCCCTAAAAAAGTATTTGCATGCAGTAATATTTTTTTTTATTTTTGCATGTTTGTAGATTTGTAGGTTGCTGAACAAAAGTTGCTTCAGTATTTATATTCTCTAACTGTTTTGCTTTATTAATTGTACTAAAGAATGAATTAATTCAATAGGCCTGGATTATGTAATACAGTATAAATATGTTGCATTTTTGTAGTCTAAACATACAGAAAAAATCTTCTTTACAGTCTCTAGCAACTGCAAAGACTTTAGATTTGTCAGCTCATATGTTTATTGGACTTTCCTTTTGCAAGGAGTCAAGGTAGGCTGTATTAGCCTTTCATCAATGGCCTCCTTGACTGTTGGAAGTCAAACCAAGTTCAAAAACCAAGTTCAAATCTTGACTGGAGTGGTAACAAGGTCAG